>NW_027494403.1:0-291007 GCF_021521415.1 Bidens hawaiensis | reverse complement strand
ATTCCTTCAAACGATTAGCGTGTCCTAAGTGATCAGCACACAACATTTCTATCTTCCATAGCTCAGTTTCCAATCTCTGAACTTAATTACTCGAACAAAAGTGCTCTAGCACGAGAATTTTAAATTCTGACCATATCATCTGAGTAATAATTTTCTAACTATAATTTTGTACCATCGTGTTCCATCACGATACAACATAATCCACCAACATATCTGTAGCATATTTCACTACACAATGTTCTAGACTCTTACCAATATCCTTAACCATTTCGATCTTTTCTATCCCCTCGCTAATCTATTCCTCCTTTTACCATCAGTAAACTATTAATAATTTCCTTAACACAACCAACAAACATATCCTTTATACCGGATCTAATTCATTACGACTACTATTCATGTTTAGTTTGTAACTAATACTTGTAGTCATAATAGTATTCGGTGGGACATTATCACTCTTAGTAATACCACTAAGAATTGAAATATTCATATTCATGTGATTGCTCGATCTATAATTCTGCGATCACATTTGCATCAACACTAGCAGTGATCTGTGATACGACATTCGGTATCATCATCTGCTATCTTTGAGCAATCAACTGAATCATATCAATCCCCATCATTGGAGTTACTCTCTTTATGTCATTCTGCCGTGCCCATCCCGTACGCAGTAATCAATACTAATCTCACCATATAACTCGTTACCAGCTAAATCATAACAACAGGTACACATACACACCAAATATTATCATACATATTACACATACCAGTATCTAGTATATATGTCTCACAAATATAATAATATATGGACTTAACCTGACGTCAGTTAACGTTTAAATATGTTTCATAACCCTTGTCACCAACTGACAAATCGATCTTTCTCAACAAAGATTAATGTTTAATACTCTTGATTTCAATATCCTTCTGCATATCAGCATAACCGATACATGCTCACCGTGAGCACCAAACGATTACGTACCACGGAGTTATAATATCCGTGTCTATTTGTATATCCGGCATACTCGGTATACCACCTACGAACGAACAGTCAACAATGCTATAATGATTCAACACCTCTTTGTGTATGGGTAATCAATCTATTCGAGTATACATGGGTATAGGCATCTAACGGATGTAAGGATAACATAGGGAGTTGCAAGGTTCAAGGTAATCGTGCAACCCATGTTGCCTTCAAATATTATCAATTACTATTATGGGAAACTCTAACACTTGCTCAGTCAAGGTCCTCAGGCGTTCTAGGTTCGCTAAAAATCGGTAATTCTCGATCTGGAGGTGGTATGTCTCATATGTTTGAGAGTGAGAAATACACATAATATTTCTATATATATTATTTTTATCTGCTCATTTATTATCAAATTAATTATTTATTTATTATTATTTTATTATTTATTTTTTTTACCTTAATGGAATAAGAATGGGTTCAAGTACTGATCCGTCCGTACGTGAGGGTCGGCGGTTCGGGTGAACATATGGGGTTATTAAGATATACGGTACCGGTGTTGGTAGGGTAAGGAATTTATCAATTTTGGTTGGGAGTGACGGTTACTAGATATTTCTGGTTAATGTCAAACGGGAGATCTAACTTGGTACTATCATAACTATGGCCCGATAAGTCAGACTTATCATCAACCGATGCTCTAGAAATTTCAGCATCCTCGGTACTTTTATTATTTTATCCCCCGGTTCCTTTTCCCGGGTCCTATTTCTCAATACATGTCCCCACAAGATATGTACATATATATATATACACATTAGCACGCATAAATAATATTATATACTTTACACATATGTTGCCATTTTTACCTATTAATGTTCCCCGTGACTTCCCCCTGAATTCCCTCGTGTGGACAAGTTTGTTATTATGTTCCGGACCATAATAACTCACTTGTCCATCCAAGTTCATCCAGATCTCGTCACTATAAATTATTAGTTGATATTCAGATCCTATAATACTTGAGCTACTGGTTATATTTTAGGTATCTTTTAAAGACATCTTAATTCTTTATAACCAATGGCTCTGATACCAAGTTCTGTAACACCCCGTAACCGCAGTGGAAACGTGAACGGGATGCAACAGACACCTCTGATATCAACCACATTGTTTATAAAGAAAACTGAATACATTAATATACTTCAAATTACATTATCTCGTATTTCGTTACGTCTAGGTGATACACACATCATACCATACGAAACATAATTCTATTTATTATAATGTATCCAAACATCCCGCACGCAAATCTTACACACATCAAGCACTTAGCACGTAAGCAATCACTTCATCTTAATTGTACCTGAAAAGCATGTGAGAAAACGGGTCAACTACGAATAGTTGGTGAGTTACAAAATTCGAGTAAACCATGATAAATCATTATCAAAATATAATATTATCGATGTAATTATGCTGAGCCCACAAGTGAAACCTCTGTTAACCCAGTACTGTACATCTGGGGACACTGTTAACCCAGTACAGTACCCATTCCTGGGGCAATGTTAACCCAGAAACACTTCTAGGGACGTCTGGGGACACTGTTAACCCAGTACAGTACCCATTCCGGGGGCAATGTTAACCCAGAAACACTTCTAGGGACATCTGGGGACACTGTTAACCCAGTACTGTACCCATTCCATACGATTACTGTACAATCAAATATTTATAAATACACGCAAATCCATGCTTTCAGTATGTACTTAAACATTTCAATAGTAACATGCTTCCGCCCCGGGAAAAGATTTAAAAACAATTCAGAAAAAGGGGCTCGTGAAACTCACCTTAGCACATGCAAGCAGGTAACAACAATCATTATCAGTTAACACGTCCAATCTGTAATATGATCCCTACGATCGTTACTATACAATCACTATTAATATAGCTTTAACCGTGTTAACCGGTACATCTGGGGACACTGTTAACCCAGTACTGTACCCATTCTGGGGGCAATGTTAACCCAGAAACACTTCTCCCGGACTCAGATTGTGATATCGTTTAGAGTTCAGTAGTCAAAATTACTTATTAGTTTGTTTTCCCCCGTTTTGCGTGCCTAGCACGGTTATCCGTTTTTACGTTTCAAAAATGAGTTTGGTCACACACGACCCGAAAATAGTGGTTGACTGATAATTTAATTAAAGTTGTGAAATTAGAGCTCGGTTTAGACGCCCCGATTGGCCGCGGGACCCGTTTCCGTCTTTAGCGTACCGGAAACTATTAAATCGGTTAAAATTACTCAAATCATCCGAATTATTTTCGGATGATTTACATTTAACTCAGTTATATGAAAATAGTTCATTTTTAGGGTTTTTATACACCAGTCAGTTCGTTTAAGCGAACTTTATCGGTTTACGCGTTTTAAGCTTTAAAAGTTTGTTTTTATTTTCATTTTAGCACAAATAATTATCCGTTTAGTCTCGGATCTTGAAATTTTGCACAAATCACGTTTTGACAGTGGGGAATTTTATAAAAATATTTCCAGAATTAATTTTTATATTTAAAATTTATTTATCTATTTTTAAACACCGTTTAAACACTAAATATGCCGTAAATACCAAACGACCTTAGAAAAATCCCAAATTTTTCCTTGATGTCCCCTGCCATCCACTAGTCCCCTGTAATTTTTCCAGAACCAAAATCTCTTTTTACATGCCATTTTCACTAAAACCGAGCTAGAAAACCCTAGAACTCGTTTAACCGAAGAGCCTACTTAGACTTTTCCAACTGACCTAAAATTTTGTGTGTGACTTATACATGTTATAAAAAGCTTATCTGAAATTTTCCAGAATTTTTCATGATATTTAACTATTTTTCACCATTTTTAGCCAAAACCGAGCATTAAATTCACCAAATATTCATCATTTGTCCAAAATTACCAAAATTTCACAGAACTCTTATTTTCATGAATTTAACACCTCTGTAAAATTTCATGACCTAACTCTAAACCATCAACAATCTGTCCAAAAACTCCAAAACCGAACATAAACCGAATATACCTTTCGTTTTCCGCCACTACAAGCTACAAACTCGTCTTTCCGCCTTATCTACCACTTAACACAGAACCTAAAACCAACATACCACAATACCAAGCAAGTTACACTCACGATCAAGCCTCTTACACTATAGTTTCGGTTATTGTTTCGAAACTAAAGTTTAAACCGTAAAAATTCGTTTTTGGTTCGTTTAACTCCTTTCTTGGACCAAGATCCCTTGTATAACCCGTATACATCACTTGATCATGCAAGAATCGGTTTTCATCTTTGAAACCTCATTTTCTTGCAAATAAACTCAAAAAAACGAAGATGAACACGTACATAACTCGATTTTTACCTCGGTTTTCTTGCTAAAATCTCGGTTTTTAGTCCATGGAGTTGAGAGAGTTTAAGATTGTTAGATGTGTTTGTGTGAAAAAAGAAAAAATGGAATGGGGTTAGACCCCCCTTGGTCCGATCGGTGTTAAAGGAGGGGTGGGGTGGGACCCACCTCTCCATTCTTGGCCACTCATTTGGATTTTCGCAATCTGGATAATGTTTTGGATAATCTGGTTCATTTCGTTTTTCGGTTAAATGTTTAATTCGGCTTAAAACGAGGTTAAAACGGTCGTTTTTTCGGCTTAAAAATGAAATTTATATAAAACCGATTTAAAAACTTTAAAAACTTAAACCATGACATTTATTAACTTAAAACATCATATTATTAATTATTGCGCATCTTTTTCGGCTTGATCGATCATCTCTTGCTTGGTTTGGTATTAAAGGTTTCGTTTAACGTACCGGCGTACCATTAAATCGAAATTCTTTTTCTATGCCATACTTTACTTATCCCGAAGCATTAAGGCTTCGTAAAATCACTAAATATTATAGATATCGTCTATAATTGAACCCTCGATTCGTTCGGGTTTCAATAATCATCGATCGATTAATCGCATATTCAATACGATGAATTATATATTCACGTACAATCAATACAGTGAACCATGTATTCTCGTATAATTACTATGGTAATTCATGTACCCGACATTAAATATGACGTAACTATTGTCTACCGGTTAGGGTATACCAGGTTTCGTCGGAATCGTTACATATATTTTCATTATTTTTTATTTTTCTCATTTGCTGATTTATAAAACAATGTGGTCTAAATAGGTTCGAGGATTTGAAAAAATGCCAAAAGACTATAAAAACCTTTCAGAATGGTGCTGGAGTGAAGTTATTAACGTTGATGACTCTGACAAAAATCAAGATGATGATGGCCTAGCTGATATGTAAGTCCCCGTTATCGGTGCCTCACGTTTGGACGTTGGATTTACTCATTCACATAGTTCCAGTCATCAGAGTTAATAAAAACATTCGCGGAATATAAAAACTTTCATAAAATATTTCATAACAAACCATAACTTGTCTTTAACCAACATCTCGTCTTTCAAAATGACATAATATTAAACATAAACGTCTTCTGATGTCAGCCTCTTATTCAATGCCACGTGTTCCCCTCAAGCGAGCTGTCTCATTCTACTCACTTGCGTGCATACTAAAAGTCAGCTACGCTGAGTGAGTTCTAGTTAATAACATCACATACTTTACATACATACATCCTTTCATTCATACTTTCATAACTCAAATTCTACTTTACTCTACTCTATTCTGCCTCGGATATTATTAGGGTCCGGTCCTTTTTTCTGCCTTGGATATTATTAGGGTCCAGTCCCTTTTCTGCCTTGGATATTATTAGGGTCCAGTCCGTTTTCTGCCTCGAGATTATTAAAAGGCTCGGTCCCTTTTCTGCCTTGGATATTATTAGGGTCCAGTCCCTTTTCTACCTTTCTATTTCTTAGATTTTTTTCATAACATACATACATATCATTCATAGTCCATACATAACATTATAACTTGACAGTGCGTGCAATATCCGAAGATCGTTCATGTACCGACAAGCAATCATTCTTACCTTTCATAACGTACATACATATCATTCATATTTCGTACATAGCATTATAACTTGACAGTACGTGCAATATCCAAAGATCGTTCACGTACCGGCAAGCAATCATTCTTACCTCTCACATAATCACATAAGACATACACTTATCACTTAGGATAAATGTATTAACAATCACATCGAGTATGCACACAGCCCCGAAAACATAACACAGAAATGGGGCTAGAAACTCACCTGAATGCGGTTACGTTCGCCGTTAATCGTAATCCCTCTCTTGAGCTGTGCACGGCTAACTGTATAATGTTTACATGTATCAATTTAATAATACTACTCATGTCGTATTTCTATCTTTATATGACCCACAACGAACGGGGGTCCGGGGGCAACGCCCCTGGCAGCGGGGTTCTAGGGGCGGCAGCCCCTAGCGGGGTCCAAGGGACAGTTTATTTTCATTAACTGTCTTAACACATTTTTTCACTAGGATTTTAATTCATTTCTCAGCGAACTAACTTTTGGCGAACTTAATATTAAGCGAATTAATCATTAGCGAGCTTGTATTAGGCGAAGTTCTCAGTGAGCGAACTTAAGCTAGGCGAACTTAAGTTAGGCAATGTTGACCATGGCGAACTTACGTATAGCGAAGTTAACCACGGCGAACTTACGTATAGCGAAGTTAACTATGGCGAACTTACATATAGCGATGTTAACCAAGGCGAACCTGATTTTAGCGAACTTGTATACTTCGCGAACTTATAGGGCGAAGTTATTAAGTAGCAGCGACGGGTTGATTTTCATTCAACCTTTACAAGCATCTTGCGATTTCAATACCGTTGTTATGGCTCGATATAACCGTTTTCGTTCATATTTAACCCGTATACACCGCAAAGCTTGTACCTTTAAATCTTAAAACGTTCCATACACGTCGCCGTACATAGCCCTAGGTTCATTAAGTTCGTTTCCAACGTCAAGTTTGCTACTTTACATTTCGTTTAGACCCGATTTACTTTATGTTTAAGTTTCAAAGCTAACCGATCCTAAAAACATAAACTTTTAAGGTAAAAGGCATACCTTTATGCGTTCGGTGTGGTTGCGGTTTGCTTGGTTATCTCGTATCTAGCTCGTATATTGAAGATCTAATAATGGTTGGCTTGATTTTGGACTCGAATCCCGTTTTCTCTCTCGCGGCCATATGAGGTGGTGGTGTGTGTGTTTGGAGTGTGTAGAGATTAGGATGAAAGGAATGAGGATTTAGGGTTTTAGGGTGGTTTAAGGGGTATTTATATCCCTTAAAGCCCATGGACCTAAGGCCCATTACCCTATAATCCACCAATCAATCCAAGTCCATGATCTTATTAATACAATTAATTATTTAGGCCCAATAACAAAACGCGACTTTCTTTTATTTAATATTAGAATATTTAGGATGTTACATGATAAAACTGACTCGGGTTTATATCCTAACATGAAAATTAGAAAAAAATTGTGCCTTTGTCGAGAAGCGTAATCCAGTTACTGTTGTTAATTCTTAGATCATCTAAGTTTAGTTTTGTTTAGATTAAAATTATGTTTTGTCATGCTTGTTTATTTTTATACACTTAGGTATGTTATCTTTATCTTTGTTCTAATAAATGTTGAGTTTCATTAATCCCATGTTTTTAGTTAGTTCATGTGAATCATCTAATGCCAAACAGAAAATTACTATTTATTTCTTTTCAAAAACTCAGACAAAAATCAAAATAAAGTAAAAAAAATGGTTATCTTCTATTTCCAAGCAAAATGCTAGAAGGTTATGGGATCATGGGTTGATTGGTGGTATGCTGATACGATATGAAGTGTGAATGTGTAAATGTGCAATTACCTTATTCACACATTTTTTAAAAAAGTATGTTTCATTTATGTTTTATTTAAAACTTATGTTTGTCACCACACATAATCAATTAAGGCTGTAAATATGTGTCACATTACTAAATGTATCTAAATTAAAAACTGCTTACTCAAGTTACTCCAGCAAAGTCACCATGCCTTTGCGTGACTTTGCTTCTTGTGTTATTCAACATGAAACAAGTTGTGTTTTGATTTAATTTCTAGCTAATTCAGTTATACTAGCATGACCACACTAAAATTGTGACAATTTTATATTCATTGCAATTTGCAAAGCCGGTTTCTTTGCTTCTAATTATCTAGAGTATTGCTTTTGGGTCTTTGGTCAACATTATTGTCTTTTCTGGTCGTGTTGGTTGTATAATATTTTTATTTCTTCTTTACGTTTATAGGTGTTATAAAGAATGATACTGTCATTTTAAGTTCCATTAATTGATGTTTTAAAATATTTTTGAAATAATATAGTTAAGAAAAATACAAATACTCTAAAATAGATAAATATTTTAACATAACGTATACATTTAGTTAATAAACACTTAGATTTATGAAAATCTTTTAATATATAACATGCGTTTGTTACTTGAATTTTAATAATAAGAATTATTACATGTTACATATATTTTGAATATGTTTTAAATTAAACATACTTTAATGGGACCATTATTTTTACATATAAGTTAATAACTTAAAATATTTATAAAATTATGTAAATATAAAAACTTGTATTTCTTAGTTGATATGAATAAATAGTTACATGTTAACATAACAATATTGATAGGTATGCAATGTATTGATTCTTTTAAATTTTTTCTATTACAACGTCTTATATGTTTTTTTTAATGTGATTGCATTCTTTGGCTTAATACCCTAAAAATCATTTTAAAATGCTAACATGTCTTACATTCTCAGATTATTTCAAGTTATCCCGTGAAAGCTTGAAGAATTTTGCATCTACTCTCAAACTACTTTCAAAGGTACGCATTTTATTTATAATTGCACCTACTCTATATACGTTTTATAAAATAATCAACATTATTGTGTTTTATATGTTTTAGTTTGGTATGTGTTTATATGTTTAATCTTTAGTTATATTTGTTTACGTGTTTCAATCTCTTTATTAGATTGTTTGTTATTAAAATGTTTTTATTACAGTGTAGTTATCTGATATTTAATGGAACCTTTTTGCAAACTAAATGTAACTAAACAATATAAAATAGACGCACAAAGACAACAAAATTAATTTTTTAGAACAAGTTTACTAGTATTATTTCTGATATTTGGCACCCCTGCTCTCGTATAAATGGACTTGTCCTCTTGCCAAGTTGAAATGGCCCGAAAGAACGTTTAATACAGCTAACATGTGACCTGAAAACATTCCCATAATAAAATTAAACAACTGATTTTGAAGAAAATCTGCCAAAAAGGTTACATAAATAGGTAAAATATACCAAGTAGACGGAGTGATGGACTTCCTCCAACGAGAGTTCCAAAACACGTTTAGCTCGAGGCGTAAACGAGATCTCAGCAACAACAAAACCACTATTCCAATAATGTTTAAATCCAACCGTCGGCTAAACCTGTTTAATAATTAAATTCAGTGTGTGTAATAAAATATTGAATCTATTTAAATATTATGGTTGAGTCTGTTTTGTACGGTAAGAAAATTTTGAAACTATAAAAAAAATGTTTGGTACAATTTTCATATTTTTTAACTGGCCGACCAAACTTTACTAAAAAAAATATGACTGTGAAACCAAAAGATTGACCGGTTTTGACGGACGGACAACTTAATGGTTTTAAACAAAACCATGAACACGCCTAATTTTTGTTAAACTTACCACTTTTCTTGATTGCTTACAATGAACCTTTATCCAGCTTTAACAACTTGCTCAACAACACCATCCCTGAGCCTATTGACAGATGGAGTGCAAACAATAAATCCTAACTATAGTTTGTAACAATGTAAGTTTAACACTCACATACCAGTTATGGACCATTGTTGTAGTGTTCAACTTTTTTATCAAAATGGTTAAAGGCTTCTTCCTTATAAAATGTTCATGTGTTGTAGATTCATTTGCACCTCTTTTATCCTACAATGTTAGATTAAAAAATTTCATTTGCAATTTTCAAAATTAGGGTTAGTATTATAGTTCTAATGTTGAAGACTATTACATATGAAGATGATCAATACCAGAATCGTCGAAGAAGATAGACAATACGCTGACTAAGATTGAGAGAGTTCTAGGGTTACGCATAGAGGATCGATTGTTGAGATTGTGAGAGTAGTACTGAATACTACACCTATGAAGGATCTGATGTTAAATAAACAAAACAAAACAAAACAAATCGTTGAAGTCATGGCTACAATCAAGGACCTGTGATTTTGTTTAGACTTTGAAAATTATTATTGAAAGAAAATATATTTTTTATTATGAATATAGATATTATTGTGTTTATTATTATGATTATCATCTACTAAATATAGATTGGCGTGTTCCTTAAGTTTTCCTCTCTTATAAATATCTATTGGTATTTCATTGTATGACACACCAATTAATAATATAAAATTGTTCACTCCCTAATTCTCTTCTCATCTTCTTGCTAGTAGGCTTGTTATAAAACACGTTATCAGCACGAATCGCTTTCGAAGTTGAAAGGTATGTCACATTAACTAAGTTATATTTGTTTTTGTTTATATTTAATCCATATTGTAATTCATACAATATTGGGTTGTGTTAGAGATTTACGTTGTTCTTATAAATCTCTCAAAGTTAATCTATATTGTAATTCATACAATTTTAGATTGCATTATATATATATATATAAGTTTACAATACACTAAAAATATATAATCAATTAGAGTTCTTTTTTTTACGTAACTATATTATTAAACTACATACAACCATTTAATTTAATATTGTGTATTAAAACATATAATACGATGACTTTGTTCATAAAATGTGAGTTATTAATAAAGTAACTAATATTATTTAATTATCCGATAAAGAGGTTGTTCACAATATGTGAGTTGTAAATTCATAGAGTTCTTTTTCCTATAGTATTAATGGTTTATATATATTATAATGGTGAAAATGGTTGGACCTATGATAAAGTGAAACGAAAATTTAACATGCGATCTACATGATTTTATAATTCATTATTTTAAGAAAGAAAATAATTAAAATATTAAAATATAAATGACTATAATTATATATTTGCAACACGGTTGATCTTACATATTATGAAAAGATCATTGTTATAATTACTTTACGGTTTCTATAATAGTTTATTAAATATTAATTCATATGTATCGTTATAATATAGTTTATCATGACAAATCTTGCAAAGCTTGAGTTTTTAGCTCTTGACATTACTAGAAAAAATTATTTGTCATGGGTATTGGATGTTGAAATCCATTTGGATGCTAATAATCTTGGTGATACTATTAAAGGAGGAAATAAATCAACTACCCAAGATAAGGCAAAAGCCATGATTTTCTTACGCCATCATATCCATAAGGCTTTGAAAACTGAATACCTTACTGTTAAGTTTCCACTTGTCCTTTGGACCAAATTGAAAGAAAGGTATGACCACAAGAAAACGGTAATATTACCGAGAGCTCGTTACGAGTGGATTCACTTAAGATTGCAAGACTTTAAGTCTATAAGCGAGTATAAATCGGCAATGTTTAGAATCACGTCACAACTGATTCTGTGTGGTGAAAATATTACTGATAAGGAGATGTTGGAAAAGACATTCTCCACCTTTCATGCTTCAAATATGTTGCTGCAACAACAATATCGTGAAAGGGGTTTCACCAAGTATTCAGAGCTTATATCTTGTTTGCTTGTGGCCGAGGAAAACAATGAGCTCCTTATGAAAAATCATGAGACTCGTCCAGTTGGTACAGCCCCATTCCCAGAAGCGAATGTGGCAACATATAATGGCCATAGTGGAAATAGTGGACGTGGTCGTGGTCGTGATTACAAACGTGGTCGTGGTCGTGGATATAACCGGGGGAATCATCATGGTGTTCAGTTTAGAAACCCAAAAGCCCACCAAAAGTGGCATGGTAATGAAAAGAAATCTAACGATGAAAAGGGTAAAAAGAAAAGCGAAACTACACCAAATGCATGTCATAGGTGTGGAAGTAATAATCATTGGGCTCATGCATGTCGTACGCCCAAACACTTGGTGGAGCTTACCAACAATCCATCAAAGGCAAAGGAAAAGAAATTGAGACACATTTCACATATGATGATGGAAGTGTTGATATCCCCGGTGGTCAAAAGGAACTTAATGAAGATACTCACATGGATGTTGGTGATTTTACTAATGATGCAGCTAAATTGGATTATGATGATTTCCTTGCTGATCCAGTTAATTTGGATTCTGGTGATATTTTGGCTGATACAACCCCAGTTGAATGCTTGCGATTTTTTTACCTATGAATGATTTGATTTAAGTTATGCTATTTACTTAATGTTTATTTTAGACTTTATGTTTGAGATTATGTTTTTGTTTTGAAGCACACTAGACGTTATGTTTTGGTTTTTTTTTTATGCTTAAAGTATCTTGAATGTTTTATTTATGCAACTTTATTTTATTTTATTTTGAAGCATATGGAGTGGTTAACTAAACTCCCTATTAATGGTGAAGATATATGTTTAATAGACAGTGCAACCACACATACAATTTTCAAGTAAAGGAACTATTTTTCTAATTTAGTTATAAAAGAAGCAAGCGTTAGTACTATATCTGGTAGTACAAAATTAATTGAAGGTTTTGGAAAAGCTTGTATTGTGTTACCTGGTGGAACACAATTTAAATTTAACAATGCTTTATTTTCCTTATTGTCTCAAATAAATCTAATAAGATTTAAAGATATTCGTCTAAATGGATATCATGTTGAGACAATAAGTGAGTGGCATAATGAGTACCTTCAAATCACAAGTATGAAATCGGGTAAAAAGCATGTATTAGAAAAGCTACCCGCGCTTGCCTCCGGTATGTATTGCACTAAAATTATTGCAATTGAATCTAATATGGTCATAAACAAGAAGTTTATGGACAAAGAAAACTTTATGGTTTGGCATGACCGGTTAGGCCATACCGGGTCAATAATGATGCGAAGAATTATAGAAGATTCATGTGGGCACTCTTTAAAGAACCAAAGGGTTTTTCAAACTAAGGACATTACATGTGTTGCATGCTCAAAAGGCAAGTTGATTACTCGCCCATCACCAGTTAAAGTGGGGAGTGAATCCCTTACTTTCTTGGAAAGAATACACAGGGATATATGTGGGCCTATACACCCTCCTAGTGGACCATTTAGATATTTTATGGTGCTAATTGGTGCATCAACGAGATGGTCACATTTGTGCTTACTATCAAGTCGCAATATGGCATTTGCACGACTACTTGCCCAGTTGATAAGACTAAGAGCACATTTTCCAGATCACCCCATTAAGAAAATTCGATTGGATAATGCTGGTGAATTTACATCCCAATCATTTAATGATTATTGCATGTCTATTGGGATAAGTGTAGAGCATCATGTACCTCATTTACATACACAAAATGGGCTTACCGAATCGCTTATCAAGCGACTTCAAATGGTTGCAAGACCAATGATTATGAAATCAAAAATACCCGTTACTTCTTGGGGGCATGCGATTTTACATGCAGCAACACTAATTCGCATCAGACCAACGAGTTATCATACTTCATACCCATTAAAATTGGTTTTTGGTCAGGAACCAAATATTTCCCATCCAAGGATTTTTGGTTGTGCCGTATATGTTCCAATCGCTCCACCACAACGCACAAAGATGGGACCTCAAAGGAGGCTAGTAATATATGTTGGGTATGAATCAACATCTATCATTAAGTATTTAGAGCCATCAACGGGAGATTTATTTACGGCTCGATTTGGTGATTGTCATTTTGATGAATCAACCTTCCTAACATTAGGGGGAGATGAAAAACAGCTGGAAAATAATATAATTTGGAATGAACTATCATTATCTCATCTTGATCCTCGAACTAAACAATGTGAAACGAAAGTTCAAAGGATAATTCATTTACAAGAATTAGCAAATCAATTACCAGACGCATTTACTGACCTCAAGAGAGTGACTAAGTCACACATACCACCTGTTAATGCTCCAATAAAAATTGGTGTCCCTGATGGACAACCACGTATTGGTAATGAGTCTAATGCACGCCTAAAGCGTGGTAGACCAATCGGTTCTAAAGATAAAAATCTTCGAAAGAAAAAAGGAGCAAGTAACGTAGATGGTCTTGTCGAGGTAACTGCAATGCCTGAAAAAGAGTCTCTTGAAGATACACTAGACATAATGGTTCCAGAAGAACCTCAGGTACCTAAATAACGAAGAGATCTCAATAAATTATATTATGTCTAGAAAGGTATGGAACCGAAATAAAGTCGACGTCGATGACAATTTTTCATACAATGTAGCGCTAGAAGTAATGGAAAACAATGAGGATTAAGAACCAAAATCTGTCAATGAATGAAAAAACAGAAATGATTGGCCAAAATGGAAAGACGCAATTGAGACAGAATTAAATTCCCTTGCGAAACAAGAAGTTTTTGGACCTGTAGTCCATACACCTGAAGGTGTAAAGCCCGTTGGATATAAATGGGTCTTTGTGCGAAAACGTAATGAGAAAAATGAGATTACGCGATATAAGGCACGATTGGTAGCACAAGGATTTTCTCAAAGACCTGGAATTGATTATGAGGAGACATATTCTCCAGTGATGGATGCGACGACGTTTCGTTATCTTATTAGTTTGGTAATACAAGAAGGGATTGATGTGCGTCTAATGGATGTTGTGACAGCCTACCTTTATGGCTCACTTGATACTGATATTTATATGAAACTTCTGGAAGGTTTCAAAATGCCAACATCATGTAAATCTAGTTCTCGAGAACATCTATCAATTAAGTTAAACAAATCTTTATATGGGCTAAAACAATCTGGACGTATGTGGTATAATCGCCTTAGTGAATATTTGTTGAAAGAAGGATATAAAAATGATTCTGTATGTCCATGTATTTTTATAAAGAGGTCAGAATCTAGATATCTCATAATTGTTGTATATGTCAATGACTTGAATATAATTGGACCTCCGGGGGAGCTCCAAAAGGCGATTGAGTACTTGAAACAAGAATTTGAAATGAAAGATCTTGGAAAGACAAAGTTTTGTCTTGGGTTACAAATTGAACATCTTAAAGATAGAATCCTTATGCACCAAGAAAATTACACAGAAAAATTACTCAAAAGATTTTATATGGAGAATTCGCATCCATTAAGTACTCCGATGTTGTAAGGGCACTAGATGTTGAGAAAGACCCATTCTGACCTCCGGGAGATGGAGAATAAATTCTTGGTCCAGAAGTACCATATTTAAGTGCAATTGGTGCACTAATGTTTCTTGCTAGCCATACACGACCGGATATATCATTTTCTTTAAACTTATTGGCAAGATATAGTTCATGCCCGACAAGGAGACATTAGAATGGGGTCAAACAAATATTTCGATATCTCCAAGGTACTAAAGATATGGTTTGTATTTCACTAACCAATCGTGAACAAGTTTGGTTGGTTTTGCAGATGCAGGTTATTTTTCCGATCCTCATACAGGTCGATCTCAAACTGGATATTTGTTCACATATGGAGGTACTGCAATTTCATGGCGTTCAGTAAAGCAGACAATCACCGCTACTTCATCTAATAACGCGGAAATAATAGCAATCTATGAAGCTAGTCGAGAATGTTTTTCGTTAAGAAGGGTAATACAATATATTCGTGGATCTTGTGGTATTTCTTTCGAAGACGAGGGGCCGACGGTTTTACACGAAGATAACGCAACATGCATTGCTCAACTTAAGGAGGGCTATATCAAAGGTGACAAAACCAAGCATATTTCGCCAAAAGTTCTTTTTCACATATGATTTGCAAAAGAGTGGAGATGTTATCGTCCAACAAGTTCGTTCCAGCAACAATTTAGCGGATTTGTTTACCAAATCACTCCCGACCTCAACATTTAAGAAACTGGTTCATGGGATCGGGATGCGTCGACTCAAGGAGCTTGACTGATTCTCATCAGGGGGAGAAAATACGTGCTGCACTCTTTTTCCCTTAGCTAAGGTTTTGTCCCACTGGGTTTTCCTGGCAAGGTTTTTAATGAGGCAGCATAAAGCGTACGAAGTTGATAATCAAGGGGGAGTATTATGAATATAGATATTATTGTGTTTATTATTATAATTATCATCTACTAAATATAGATTGGCTTGTTCCTTAAGTTTTCCTCTCCTTATAAATACCTATTGGTATTTCATTGTATGACACACCAATTAATAATATAAACTTGTTCTCTCCCTAATTCTCTTCTCATCTTCTTGCTAGTAGGCTTGTTATAAAACATTTTTGAGAATGTCATCTAGCATTAAAAAAATTCAAATTTACTAAAACGTATATATATGGTAGGTTGCTCTAAATCCTCTAAGGGGATGTTTGTTAAGTGCTGAACCATTAAGTGCTGAACCAATAAGAGTTCTGAATGGTTAAGAGACTCTGAGCCAGTAAGTGCTGAACCAGTTAAGTTTGTTTGGTTGGACCTCTGAATAACTATGGAAAATGACTATTTTACCCCTTTGAGGTATTTCATGCTAAATGAAATGTATCTGCTTGGTTATAACTCTAAATGGTGAATAATTATAAAAGGTAAATACAAAACATATTACACATAAATCCTTCAAAATACCCTTACAAAAGGCCAACATTGTAGACCTGTTAAACGATCAACCTACACGATCAACCTGCTCTGGTATGCTAAAACAAACATTTAATCATCATCTGATGTAAAGACACCTTCAAAGTATCAAATATGAAGCAAAAAAAATCACCATAGTAGTAAACATATAGCATATCTTTGCCTCACAAAGGTGTCTGATATCATAACCATTCGTTAAACGCCTCATTATAATCAATTATAATATGTACATTAATGAAACATAAATGAAACATTTCTCTTTACAAATGTTATACATAAAGAAACAAATTATATAGATACATCAGAACCATAACGAGCCCAAGCTCAAGCCTAAAAGTAAGTCCGGCCGAGGTTGAGATTTAGAAATAGAGCTCTAAACGAGCCGAGCTCGAGCTCTATGTACGTAAGTTAAAAAGCCGATCTTGGCTGATTTGCACCCTACACGTCACCCTTAATATGGCTGATTTGAGCCCTAATCTCTAACAATTATGAACAATCCTATTAATCTAATTGATCCATGTTATAAAATACAAACGAACAGTGAAGGGTTCATCAATTTCGAAAGTAAAATTCACAAAGTGTTATTTATTGGAGAAAACAATTACCTGGTTAATGGTTGATCGGCAGATGAGATAGGCAACAGTCGATTGAAAGGGATAGAGCGTCGATTTTTTTGTTGAGCGTTGGGAGAGATTGCAGATGAGAAAGAAAGATATATTAGGTCAGGGCTAGTGTGGTCTATCATCTCATTCAGCTTCTTTTTCCAGCTGAGCGATTCAGAGGTTTAAATTTCCATTCAGATGTTGAATGAAATGTAGCCAAACGCTATTAATCTGAGCGAATCAGACATATGCGTCTGAATGGAATCATTCAGACAACAACCAAACACCCCCTAAGTTTGTTAGGTAGACTTTTAACGAGATGATAACTTTTATTAACGTTCATATATTAAATTTGTTTGTAATCGATATGAATTCGTATGTTATGCAATTCAATTTTATTCGTATATTATCCAAAACCATCAATTTTAATTTTTATATATATATATATGCAAGAAAACATTATTCTCCAAAAAACTGTTTTAAATAAACAACAAAATTCTAAAAATAGCTGTCAAGTACAAATTCAAGTACATGAATCCAACCAGCTAACTAGGGCTGTCACTTTTACCCGAAACCCGACCCGAGAAAACACGTACCCGACCCCAAACTAACCTGAACCCGAGAAAAGATTAACCCGAACCCGAACCGAAGTAATTCGGGTTGGTTCTCGGGTTTGATTTATAAGTTTTGGGTCAATCCGAATAACCCGAATAAACTGTTAGTTTTGAAATTAAATATATTTTTAGTTTTAGGTATAATAGGCTTAGTCTTAGCCACTAACGTTATCAGAATTTGGTCATAATCGATTGTTGTCATTACAACTATTATATATCCATTATTTATTGCTAATTTATGTTTTTAGTTTATTACTAATAGCAACCATTATCGAACAACCAGATCATACCTGATAGAAGACAATTATGGTTCAAGTTAGTTTTAGGGGCTGTTTGTTTACATCTAAATGGAACCATTCAGATGTAAACACCTGATTTATTCAGACTTCCAAACAGAAAAACATCTGAATGGTTAAAATTAGGTCTGAATCATTCATACTTGTTGTTGTTGTTGAATGGGACAGAAGCTCATTCAGATCTGACTCATTCAGATCTGAATGAACCATTTAGATGTAAACATCTGTTGTTGTTTCTTTGAATTGCTTTATCAAGTTATGCTGGTTTATTATTTGATTATTTGCTTACGAGCAAAGCATAATATGTTGTTTTAATTTTAGCATTTATTATTATTTTTTTGTTTTTTGGTTTGTTTTCTAGGATACTCGAAACCCGATTAACCCAACCCGAAAAAACATGAACCCGAATTACCCGAACCCGAAAAACCCGTGAGAGATTCGGGTTGGGTTTCGGGTCAATATTTAAAACTTTGAAACCCGAAGAACCCGACCCAAAAAACCCGAAACCCAAAAAACGAACCCGAAGAACACCCCTACAGCTAACTAAACCTTAAACTTTTAACATACCAAAGCCAAAAAGCCTAAACATCTTTAATATAGCTCAATTCTACTTATCATTCATTAACATAATTCACAAACATAAAAACTACAAAATTCACAACTGTGAAAACCTTCTTTAACTACATTGTCTTGTCTCGATATTAAGGTAATTAATCAACTACTTAGTAGATATATGAAACTCATATAATTAATTTGATGTAAGTTTGGAGTGAAAACATCATTATAATCATAAATTAATTGTCACGGTGTTTGATTTTATATGTTTTTTCTTTATGTTTCTGATGCAGTTTCGACTAGCAATCAAATGGCTCAAGAACAAAATGATTTAATTCAAACGATTCAAACCGAATGATTCGGTGAACAAGCTTAAAAGCTTACAAATTCTTTATTCAAAATAATCCACTCACTAAACAAAAGACCTAATAACCTTATTTATAAATAAAAATAAACAGTTGGGCCGGGCCGATTTAATGGACCGGATGCTCCTGCATCATACTCCCACTCTTGAAAAAAAACTCGTCCACGAGTTTTGTCTCTAGACCAAAGACACCCGGATCAAATGGAACATCAACCTGCTTCGTATTTATTATCATCCTGACTTGACTCAGCTCTTGACTTTTACCACCCGGATCGAAGGGAGCACAAGTTCGCGTTGTATTCACTGCTAATATGACCTGCTAAAATAGTTCATCTCCCACTTTTAGTATTTTGTTTGAAATGAACCCGGGTAGTATTTGTTGTGTTGCTCTAACATTTTTCTTAAACCCCTTAGGATCACACATTTTAGCTCCTTTTAATCCATTCAATAATTCCCAAATAGAATTTGCTTGCAATTCACAAATTATGTACACACAATCGTCTTTAATATCAGGCCTCACCACATCTTGTACATTTTTAAAAGAGAGTTGATCCATCCACTTCTCCCCATCTTTGAAAAGGGTTCGTCCTCGAGTCTTGATAACGTAAAAATAATCGGTTCTTATTTTTTTCCCCGGTCTTGCCTATCATCTTGAACTCGAAATTTTGAAAACAATTATCCAATATCTTCTTGTTTTGAATTGCAGAATTATGAGATTCTATATGTTTAAGAAAAAGATTGAGATCTCCCATGATCCTCGTTGATGATACACCAATTAAAAGGTGGTGTTTATAGTAGTAATATATATATATATATTTGGTAACTTTTTCAGTGATACCTCTATAAAAATAGAGAAATATAGGGTAATAAAAATAATGATCATCGGTCAAACTTACTTTTCCATTTGAACAATTGCTATAATTCCAACCCTCATTTATCTCTTCCTTATACATGACAACCATGCAATCTCCAATTCTGTTAATATCCTTAATTTCTACCTTTGACCTCTTATTTAGAATTTTCAATATAACTGATAACTCACAATTATGGGGAAGATTATCCTCATCTTTGTCAGCTATATTTTCCCCTATTTGAATATTCATTCCTTTAATAAAATTCAAATCCATAGGATTACCAAAATTCAGCGAGTCAGCAGTCATATCTCCCAAGATTGTCGGCAGTATGATTGGAATCTCCAAAACGGACTCTTCACTTCCAACCACATCATCGCCACCAGCAGCTCTTGCATCGCCGCCGGTATCCACCGCAAGACCACTAATATCAAGATTTAATGGAGAACAAAGCAAAACATCTTCACCCATCTTTGCACGCCCACCGTTAACCACCGAAACACAACTAGTGGCTGTTGTAGAAACTGTAGCACCACCATCTACCACGATATCACCACCTATGGCCACTGTACATTCTTCACCATCCCCATACTCGTCATATATGGGCGGGGATGCATAGATAAAATCAACAACCGAATGATATTCCTCAGAATACTCGTTTTCATGGAAACCAATTCCGTCTTCCGATACATACTCATGATAGTTTGGTTCATAGAACCTAGGTGGGTGATCATAAAACGGATGCTCCTCTCTGTCATGACCTTCGTCCCCGACGACTGTGCTCGACTCGGTTTCCGTCTTGTGCATCTCCCCTTTCAACTCAATAAATCGGATCCTCTGTCGGAGCCGCGTTATCTCTTGTTGTGTTTTAAGATCGCGGACTCGTTTTCGGAGCCGTTTGATCATCTTAAGATCTCGTGGGTTGGAATAAACTCTGTCGCTGCCTCGGTCGGCGACTCTGCGAGTAGGGAGTCGATCTTCTCCACGAGCACGTGAATCACCAATGTTCTTGTCGATGCCTCGATCGGTGACTCTAAACATTCGCCTTCACGTAGTGCCATTTGAACAACCAAAGCTCTGATACCAACTGATGCATTTTCGACTAGCAATAAAATGGCTCAAGAACACAATGATTTAATTTAAACGATTCAAACTGAATGATTCGGTGAACACGCTTAAAAGCTTACAAATTCTTTATTCATAATAATCCACTCACTAATCAAAAGACCTAATAACCTTATTTATAAATAAAAATAAACAGTTGGGCCGGGCCGATTTAATGGACGGATGCTCCTGCATCAGTTTCTCTATCATACTATTTGTATTACATAAATTAGGAAATTATAATGGACGAAACGAAGAAAAAGTTTGAAGCTTTGTCAGGTATGTATACTAATTACATATAACATTATTACTTTGATAAAACATACATAAGAGACTAAATATTATTTATTTTAGTATCGAAACCTGATACAGGAGATGCAACGATGCAAGAAGCCAACACAAAACAAACCTAGCCTCCACCAAATTTAGCAACGAGACCTGAACATCAACCTCCTTGTGAATCTTCAGATAACATGTTCGTCGGTGTCGAATGATGGTTGAGAATCAAGATGAGATAATTAGGATCTGAAAGAAGTATGACTAAAATTTATTATTCTAATTTTAGTTTATTGAACTTCATAATAGTTTCCTGAATTAGACAATAATTTTAATTCCAATTTATTATTTATTTCACACGTGTAACAATTAAGAAAAAGAATATTGATGCTACTAACTTGAAATTGGTTGTGGCTCAATGGTAGAGCATTCACTTCATTAGTGAGAGGTAGGGGGTTCAAACCTCACTACCACCAATTTATATGGGAGATATGAGGGATGACCCTGGCTTTCCAGGGTTCGAGTCCTGATCTCACCCGGTTTTACCGGCTCCTCGTTGTCGTGCCATTTGGCGAGCGTGGGTGTCGGGTTTTATCCGGTGAATCCCTCAATAGGTGGACCGCTAGGGGCTCCGTCCGTCCGGACTAGTGGCCGGCTCGGGCTACCTTTAGCCAATGGGGGCCGCGTACGGAGTACCCGGCGTTACTTAATTGGTCGTTCAATAAAATTAACAATAAAAACAATAATATAATAAAGTTTAGTAAAATATTATACGAATAACAAAGCTCACGAACTAAAGTACTATTATACAATATGTCACAAGTTGACTTATGAACCAACATAAACGACTATATTGTTGCAAATTGCCGTCGCCGCATGGCGCTAGCATCCTGCTAAATCAACGTGCAAAGGTTAAGGTTTATGTTTACCTTTGTTTCCTAGGGTTTTTTTTGGTATCACAAAACAAACTCCATGTCTGAAAGCAAACTGCTTAAACCAAATGCAAACGTCAGTGATGATGATGATGATGATGATGATGATGATGATGATGATGATGATACAGTTTGCTTGGGTGAATCATTCTTCATAGATAACAAGTATTCATACATCTCTCTCTGTTACATGTAAATATATTGGTTAATTTAATTCATTTATTTGATTTAATTTTAATTTGTATTTAAATGTGCAGTTATGAAGTTGCCACTTTTACATTTGGGTCTCATGTTCTTCAGCTTCTCTGTCTCCAGTCAGCTTCCAGTATGTTCCATTTTTATTTTGTCTTCAGTATTTGAGTCAAATTCTATTCGATTTCGGTTTCTGGAAATTGGGTTCGATTCAAATTTAGTAATCCAGTTTCGAATCGAATAAAACTTTGAGGTTTTCTATTCGATTCGCTTTGAAATTTGAATTCAAATCATGCATTTTACTTATGCACACATAATCATATAAACGCACACACGGAGAGGAGAGGGGGAGGTTCATTATAAAAAACTCATTTTTACATGTAAAAATTCAACTTTTCATTATTTTTTAAAGCTTTTGCTATAAACACATGTAGAAGACATTCTAACAAAAACGCGTTTTTGAATTTTACTTTTCTTAACTTTTATTTTTTCATTTTTGATTTTTTTTATTAAACGGCTTCCAAATATGTTTACAAGCCCTAACAACATTTATGTAAAAATAGTTTTTTTTTACATGCATAAATAACTTTTCTAGGATTTGTTTACGTGTATAACTGCTGGTTCCTGATGAACTCGCCCCAACACACACACATTTGCGCCCATATATAGAAAATACAATTACAAAAGAGCCTCTAATAAGACTATAAATTTAGATGTTTAATATTTAATCCAATGATCAACCCAAGAAACAATTACTCTGTATCAGTAAATTTGTAAAATTCTAATTCTAAATACATCATCTAGTAATCAGCTTTAAGTTTACGTATCTGGTTTCTTGTTTATTTAGTTTGTTTTTAATTTATAATTTCGTGATCATTGTGTCAACTAAGGGTGTTCAGTGTTCAAATTGGACTCAAAATTAGATTCGAGTTCAATAATCAAATTATGAATCCAGCTTCAAAATTTCGATTCGAATTCAAAATTTTAAAAATTAAATAATTCGAGTGTTTGAAATTAGAGCGTTGAACACCCGCAATTGTTGCATATTTTGGCGCAGCTGATTTCGACTTGACGGGGCAGTTGGTATGGCCTGGTGCAAGACTGTTAAATGAATACATTTCCAATAATGCTGAGCTTCTGCAAGGATGTTCTGCTATCGAGCTAGGATCTGGTGTAGGTTAGTTACTTTCAGACACTCATTCACTGTCTGTCTGCATATTGTTTGACATCAGATACTCATATTAATCATTTATATCTATTTTGTGATACACATGCAGGTATTACTGGTATACTTAACAGCAGATTTTGCCGTGAAGTAGTGCTTACTGATCATAATGAAGAAGTCCTCAAGGCATGATTGCAGGATTATAATAATAATAATAATAATAATAATAATAATAATAATTATTATTATTATTATTATTATTATTATTATTATTATCCTGCACAACGTTATTGTTTTTAACTATTTACATAACTTGTGTTTGTTCAGATCTTGAAGAAAAACATTGGGCTTCATGAATCTTCTGAGAATCCTACTTCATGTGCTGGTAAGTTTAATAGTTAAGAGTAATTATGGACAAACGAGCCAAACTGCACAAGGCCTTGTTCATGTTCCTTCGTTAAGCTTTTATTGGGCAAGCTAACGGTTCAAGAACAGCTAACCGAACGGATTTTTTTGTTCGTGTTCGTTCATTAAGGAAATGAACCTATTCGTGAATGGTTCACAGACACAAACGAACAAACATAAGTGAACACAAACAATGTTTTGTTTGATTTGGCTAACCAAAAATGTCGGTGTTAACGATTCGGTCCGGTTACCAAGTTTGTGTTGGTGTTTTCTTTTTTTAATTCATATTCATATGTTAACTTTACAGATAAATTAATCACATAATACTCGAAGATATTTTTGTTAATAAAAACAAACATTACGAACATAAACGAACACATTGTTGAATGTTCATGAACAAAATTGAATGAACATGGCCTCTATTCTTGTTTATTCGTTTAGTTCACCGAACGAAATTCGTTGTTCATGTTCATCCATTTATAAAATGAACGAACACAAACAAACTTCCCGCCGAAGCGTTTGATTCATTTACAGCCATAACTATGGTACTGGTTGTCTAATATTGAGATTGTTGTCAACAGCTTTAAGTGCAGAGAAACTAGAATGGGGAAACTCGGAACAGCTAAACCATATTCTACAGAAGCATCTGAAGGGATTTGATCTGGTTCTTGGAGCTGATATCTATATCCTTATATGATCTTTTCTTCGCATGCGTGTAAGGTATGCATATTCCGGAAGTACTCAAATTGCTATAAGCAATGAGGGAGTGCCACCTCATTTTTTACTAAATCCATCTATAAAGTACCCAAATTGATAGAGGCGCCCTCTTTTTTTGGCCGAAACACCCAAATTGTATTTTTCCGTCTGTTAAAAATTACAATTAAATTATATATTAAAAGAAGTCATTATTATACATAGATATTGAACCCAAAGTACACAAATTTTATTTTTTTTAAATTAAATTAAGCTATATATAAAAACAAAAAAAAAAGCACTTTAGCGATAGTTTATGTAATTCTTAAATCCATGTACTTCTTAAATCCATGTTTTTATTATAAATTAAGTCAATTATTTTTGTAGTTGGTTACTACTAGTTATTATAATAATATTAGCGATAGTTTATGTAATTAGGCTTTTTAAGCTGACCAATATGCCCTTGTTTTAAAAAACCTTTTTAAACATTATGATTGCACCCGCCATTAACTTGGTGGTTGGTTATTTTTACTCTTTCATCGTAGGATGTAAACCTGGGTGTGGCGACGGCTTGCAGAGGAGTCTGCATGTACGCCACTAACCATTTATCCACTCCTTTCTCTAGTTTTTAAAGAATATAAAAATATAGACCACAATGAGTTAATGAGTTACCCGTGACCTATAATAAATCATGGTCGTTTAAACTCATACTCTATCGATTCTCATCTCCAGTAACCTGAGTACCTGACAGTCTATGTCGTTTTACATTTTGCTCATTTAGTTTGGTGTTATTTGTTTGTATGCATTGTTCTTGATACACAAGTCTTAATTAATATCAATATCACTTTATATTAACTATAAATAAATTGTACCTTTACAATGCAACATGGATGATACGCATGCAATGTGTTACAATTTACACATAAGATACATTCATTTACTAACAATTAATATATGCATCAACTTAATAATAATATTAATATAGCCACCATGCACCAAATGGAGAATCAGTTTGAAGCTTCCATTCCCTTTATTTAAATATGCAAACACGTGTAAGCTAGGTAGATTGTTCTACTTTTGCATCATAATAGGATGTAACCTTGGTCTGGGGACCACTTGCAATGGAGTGTGCATATACATCACCAACCCCGGGTTTCCCGACATGTCGATATCTTCTGGTCTCACGCCTTTAGCAAAAGACCAGGAGAAATGGCGCAGAAGGTGACCCAACATAGACGTCACCAGATTTATACCCAGTTGTGCACCCAGGCACACTCTCCTTCCTGCACCAAATGGCAATAGCCGAAAGTCGTGTCCTCTCATGTCCACATCCTCTTCTAGAAACCGCTCAGGACGAAACTCGAGTGGGTTTTCCTATGTAGCAGGGTCTCTAGCTATCGCCCAAAAGTTTACATGCACGTTCGTGCCCCTGGGGATGTCATAGCCACCGAGTTTGATATTTGTGCTCGCTTTGTGAGGGAGCATGAGCGGGGTTGGAGGGTGCAACCGCAGTGCCTCTTTGGCTACACATTGAAGGTATGGGAGGTTGACGAAGTCAGGCTTGGTGAGCACACGTTCGGATCCAATCACTCTATCCAACTCCTCTTGAGCTTTTTGTTGCACCCTCGGGTTCTTGATAATCTCCGCCATCGCCCACTCAACAGAGATCACGGTTGTATCCGTTCCAACCGCGATCATGTCCTGTTCACATGTCAAACAATAATCGGTTAACCGTGTACGTACTCAAACACCCGTTTTCAAAATAACAATGCCTACCCAGAGTAGGCCGATAACCGTGTCGTCACTGAGGTCGTATTGCTTTTGAAGGGTGAGCAACGCAGCGACAAAATGCTGTTTACTGCCCCCGGTTTTCAGACGAGCAGTCGTATGCTCATCCATAATAACGCGTGTGAGACGCTCAATGCGCTCACCATGCTTTGCTACCACCATTCCATCGAGCGGGAAGAACCAACGCAGCCATGGAATGTGCTCCGGTATGGCCAAAGATCCATCCAGCTTCAACCCGTTGGCCATTATCGCCTTGAGCTCAATCCCTTGGTCATCCATCACGCCCTCGTTGTTCATAAACCGTTTCCCGAAAAGGAGTCTTGTAAGGTTGTTGAATGATACTGCTCCCAGGTAATCTCTCAACACCAAACTCTTGTCAGCTTTATTTGTTGTTCAAACACAATGATATTTGTTACAACTATACATTGTGTTCAGAACTATATATGAAGATGAACTTATTATACTCACCAGGATGCGTACACTCATTGAAGATGGTTTCGGTCATAGCGGTAACTTCATCTTCCCTAATAGGCCGAAGTGCCTCAAGCCTTTTCGGCGTAAACAGCTCAATCATGCACACTTTTCGCACCTTCACATAATGCGGTCCGTAATCCGCCCAAATGAAATCCTGCCCATCGCGGGTGAACATGGCCGCCAATCGGTTCCTCTGCCGATCCGTCAACAGCTGGTCCTTCTCCTTCAAAACCTCTTTTGCCAATTTGCTGTTCGAGACGATAACATTTAGTGTTGACCCAAGCCACACGGATATGATGGGTCCGTATTGCTGCGCCCACTCGGCGTAACAACGGAACCTGTCGGGTTTGACGTGGTAGAGGTTCCCGACGATCGGCCAGGGGCGTGGGCCGGGCGGGAGCTTGAACCGGAGGTGGTGGTAGAGAGTGTGAAAGAGGAAGATCAAAGTGAAGGTGATGAGAAGAAGTAAAAAGGTCATTGTAACAGATAATATGGTGAATGGTGAATGGTGTTTAGGGGTAATTATATAAGGACTGGGATTATGGTAAAATGTCTTTGTTGAATACTTGAATGAATGTGAAGTTAAGTTTATCTAGCTACCTAGCTAGTTTTTGTTTCTATTCTAATTACCCAGAATGATTGATACATGCATACATGGATGGAAAATAAACTTAAATTATTCTAAACCGGTAATAAGGCATATATTTAGGTTTTTAGATCAGTTTTAGCGAAAACCGGATGTCTGGACAAGTATGGTATTAGATGATTATCAAAACCATGTGTATTTATTTATGGCACATAAAAATATGCATATGATGTATACTTGTAGCTAGAAATATACGCATGCAAACAAGATCATAATATAATGTGCATTATGTTATGCGTTTCGATTGGTAGATACATCTAAATAAATTGGACAAAGAAGAAGCAATTAAATTACCTGTAGCCAACTTTGTTTCTAGATGACCAAATAAATATAGTAACACCATTATTATCCTATCCATACTCATTCACATTGACATGGACACAACCATGTGAAGTTTTGGCTGTACATACTCTCTAAATCTATACCAAGATAATTACGTGTGAAACTCATATTCTTTGTGCATTGTACCGTAGGCATTATGAGGTGTAGCATAACAATATTTCTAGGAGGTGCAAAATAGGTTCTTGGCTGGCTACCCCTTGTTCAAGTTGAACATGTTTCTAGGAGGAAAGGATCGAATTTGACACGTTTTAACCGGTTTCAAAGTATAGGATTTCAACCCTACAGTTTGGTTCAGGTGCACCCTGTTCAACCAAGTTCAGGTTGAAAACCAGGCTCGGTTCGCAACCCACTATTTTTTCCACCTCTAGTTTCAAGGTAAAAGTCTTAAGAGAAAATATAAAAAATCAAGAAATAAGTCAATGGAACGTGTAGCGTATCAACAAAGTGTATACTGATTTTAACATATTTAGTAGGTTGATACTACTTGATAGTGTTCTGGCTAGAAGAAAGATAACACATATATTTAACCAATAAGATCTACATAAAAATGTATTAATAACGTATGCTTATAGACGTCGCCAATTGCCCAATTGTACAGAAAAACAATCCTCATATTCCGTACCCAAGTCACATTTAATATAGCATCATCTCCTTAATTAGATTCCATACGAAACCAACTTTTGTTAACGTAATTAGGTCCATTACTGACTAACACCTGCATGAACATCTTACGATGTACTATTGCCCGTGTCAATGGTCATTAATGACTCAGAATCAGAATTTAATCTTATGCCTTTTCCATATGCAGCAATGAGCAGCGCCCAGCCCGACCTACAAAAGTTAAAACCCATACATAAATCAAAAGTTTGAAACTAAATGTGTCAAGTTATGTTTTATCTCTAACGGGTCAAACAGGTTAATCTAAAAGAGTCAACTTAAAAATGCATCTGGTTAAATGGAACAACAAGGTAAACAGATGAAAGGTATTCAAGCGCATAAGCCACATTGTTTTACTAAAAAAATATTTAGGTATATAATAATATAGTGTAAACTTGCCTAGCCACTCGTGCTCGAGATCGGCTCGCCAAAAGCTCAAATCGAGCTCGATCTCGAGCCTAAAAACAAGCTCGTTTAATAAATGAACCCGGGCCCAAGCTTCATTTATTTAATATATAATAATTATACATTACAGAATAAACTATTATAAATCTATGTATAATAAATAAGTAAATGGGAGGCTTGAGAGCGCCAACTCTGTGAGCCATCATTTACTTTTCCAGCTTCTCTTTGACTCTTTGTTCACCTAATATATAAATAAGTTGTTTTCCGCCATGTTCATCTAATTCCTAGATCTTTATTACTAACCATCGAATATTTAATTAAAATTTACTTTATTCAACCCGTGTAATACAATTACACTGGTTTCTATCTAGTATATCAATATATAAATGAGCCGAGCGATTCATCTCCGCTCAGCTCGTTTACACCCCTATTATCAATGTAGGTTTGCAAACTGTAATCATATTTCACATACTGGTCATTTAAAATTAAAAAAAAAAAACAGGAAAAAAAGTGAAGTGGGTTGGCCCGAGTGCCCGACCCAACTGAACCTGTTACCCAGCCCGACCACCTTTCAACTCACAAGGAAATTAGAGATAGATGTGCAAGTACCGTGATCCTTTTTCCTTTTCAGTGAGGAACTTAATGATGGAAATAGGGAGCATGCAAGTGCCCTGCTATCATCCTGCCAACAAGTTTTTCACATATTACAAGCAGAACACCAAAAGATTTAACAAAAATATTATTACTTTGCGGTGCTTGAAATATATAACTTTTCAAGAAATGCCGAAAAGCACCGATCCTAGTTAATTATTATATGTATTAGAAAGGAGGATAATATATATTCAGAAGCAACTAACAAACCTTTGTTTTGCCATTTCCGGACAGTTTGAATTCCTGTTTCCATCGCAAAGATGGCACTGGGACCACAGAAACTCCGGACACAACTAGGACCCCAATCCATAGCCCATAATTAAATCCGCCACTCCACCATCCCTGATCATTTTAAACCTCATCAAAACAAATATTATGGGCTAATGTAATATTGAAAAACTAGAATAAGAAAATCATCTGTAACAAAAAGCCTTGTAGAAGAAGATAGTGTTTGGATGTATTTTTGTTTTGTAAAATTGTAATATAATATAAGCAAAACGGATTATTTGATAGATAATATGTCAAAAGTGACAATTTTACGAAGAAAAAACCGAAATTCTTTTAAGTTTGGATAAAAGAAGAGCTGAAACTAAATATCGAAAACTGTATATTTAACCACAAATAATCACATAAACAAAAGCAGAATCCAAACATTAAAATCTGATCATTGAACTTCAAATTACAATAATCAGTTTAAAACACATATCCGAATACCAACATAAAATAGATAAAGAAAAAACAAACCTGTTTCCCGTCTCCTGGATACGGAATTGATTGTTCTATATATGCAGTTGTTCCTGATGAAAATTTAACAAGTCACAACATATATATATATATATATATATATATATATATATATATATATATGATAAATCATGAATGGTGGTAAGATACATACCAGTTGGAATACTAAGACTCCTAAGTAACTCAACAATAGCCTTAGTGTCCATACGACGACGTACACGGTTTCCTATCAACACTTTGACGTTAGGAGAATCGTACACCTGAAGCATACAAACAATAACAAACGTCCAAGCATGAACCTAGTTGCAGGCTGCAGCATAATATAACAAGTGCATATATATACATAAGTTAAGTTTAGGGCAATGAATGAATGAATGATACCTGAGCAGAAGAGCCGAAAAGATGAGATGGTTTCAGTTGGAGGAGAGGATGGAGCGTAAGCCAAGGGTACTTCTGGAAACTGGTTCATCATTAATATTTGTTGTTGTTGAAATTGGACAGATCCCATCAATAATAAATAAGTAGTAGCGGTGGTGCTTCCGTCAATGCTGCCGCCGTCGGAGAATTTGCATAGAAAACAAGACGGCGGGATAATAATAATACTAATAATACTGTTAAAGGAGTCCTTTTTCACTACAATATATATTTCAAAATTTTGGGATCGGTATCAATATCATCCGAGCTCATCCCTAGTTTTCAGACACCATGGGTCTCCACACAAGTTCTATTTTGGAGAAAGATTTAAGGGGTGTTTGGGATTCCTTATTTTGTCACTTATAACTTTTCATTAAGTTAATAAGTTATAAAAACACCTCCTAAGATACTTTTATAATTTTCAGAGTGTTTTGAAAATCTGAAATATATTCTTTTAGAAATCGGGTATTTATTTAGATATTTGAATCCATTGTGACATCGGTTGGGGAGGAGAACTATGCCTTCTTTATAAGAAGGTGGATACATTGACCATCATAACGCGTTTTGGCCGCTTAATGGTAGTGGATGAGAAGAGAATTCCACAGTTAAGCGTGCTCAGGTGGGAGTAGTATGAGGATGGGTGACCACCTGGGCAACCAAAAACAAATCCGTGAGGCAATGTTAGAAAAAGCGGACAATATTATGGTGTGGTGGTAGCTAGACTATTACACTTAACAATTAAGAGGCTATGAACCATTGAGAGCTAGCCTCTTAATGACTATTAGGAAGCTACCAAACAGCCCCTAACTAATATGATACTATGATACTGCCCAAATGCTTAGTGGAAGACGAATTTATTTTTTGGGTTTAGTTTCGATACATTTTAGAATGTAATTTTTGGTATTTGAGCGTTGATGAGAGTATTTATTTAGTTTTAGTTACGATTCTGTCACAAACCTACCCGATACTGACCGAATTCACGACGACTTCTAGACCAACGAACATGGTTTACCAATCCTAGAGCATTCTCATCCAACCTCCTATTTTATTTGAGTGATGCTATTATAATTTAGAGAGTGATTTGGGGTGTTGTGAGTGACGTGTTTTTATATTTTAGAAAATGCAATTATTTTTCTATATATTTGAAAAAGTTGTTGTTCACACCCTAAATTTTTTTAATATATTTTGAAAGTATTTGTGAGTGAAGGAAAACGTGTCACACCCCAACCTACGGTCAAAATGCCGGGGCGTGAGCTGATTGCTCAAAACTCTCAAGGTACTATTATGCAATACTTATAATGATAATATCTATTAATCAATTTAAATAGTCCAACAAATTCAATTAACAATCTAAAATTTTAAATCTTGTATCTTCTTCTCTAGCATGCAACCCTAAGTTTTCTTCAAAACAAGCTTGAGAATCACATCACACGATAACCTGCATATGCGTTAAAAATAAAAATAGTTTTTGTCAACACTAGGTTGAGTGAGTAAAACACCAGATTTTGTGAATATATAATAATAATAAATAAAAGTGCAAACTGTGTCAAATGAGATAAACAATTTAACCAATAATCATGTAAGTATGTTGTCGGTAAGCTTGATGTCAGATGAACTGGACGATGACTAACACGACGGACGTATGATCATACTAGTCTGAGAATATGTTGGATCTCCGAAATGTATTCAAGTAAAACATATAAGCATATAACACGTTAGGCATAAATTGTTAAACACACATGACTAACATTGCAAGTTGAGTAATAACATATCTATGAACACATATGTCCCCAAAACAGTAAAAAAGAGTAAAAAGAGGGGGAGTGAGATACTCACTATAGCGGTTAAGCAAGAGATAATGATTAGGTAAGAAATCGGTAAGTCAAGCTCTTCGGGATTTACCGACGAGAATCCTAATTAAAATAATTGAGGAAATAAATATGGATGGAATTACGGAGCTAAAACTAGATAGAGGTTCGGGATTGATGATTGAGTGAATTCTTACGAAAGTTATATATTACAAAGATTTATTATTACTTTAATAAATAGTATATTATAATAATAAAATACTTAAATAAATGTTTATAATTTTTTAATAGGCTATAATAAGAGATTTGTTTTAAATAATTATTTTTAACTAAAAATACATTTAATGCAATATATATATATATTATCTATAAAACATATAAGATGGACAATATGGTAATTTACACCTAATTCATTATCTCTCTTGGAGACGCCGTTAAATTAAATGCCTAATTAAAATGTCTTGCTCGCCGGATATTTTATCTATAAAACATATAAGATGGACAATATGGTAAATTACACCTAATTCATTCTCTATCTTGGAGACTCCGTTAAATTAAATGCCTAATTAAAATGTCTTGCCCGGCAGCCACATAACTCAGCCGGAGACTCTCCATATGCCTATGCCTGACTGAAGAAACACTAACCGGACCCCGGACAGATTACTGGTAACCTGGGGGTTAGATAGATGTTTCCCACGAGGGGTTAGACCCTTGGAAGATGGTTCTTCTGATAACCTGCAAAACAGACACCGTGAGCTCGTCACTGAGAAGGGGGGGGGTTCCTCCTTGTGACCACCCTCCGGCGTGAGAATCAGACTAGATTGCTCTTTAAATATAAAAGTATATTAAGAGATTGCTAGAGCAGATATCAGGTATATTATGATGATAATGTGATAATGTAATGTTGAGATGATCATACCATTTGGGGTATTTATAGCCGAAGGTAGGTTTCCAAGGAGGTATGGCCGGCTGCTACAGTGTTCCTGTTCATCAACAGTAGCCTACGCACGTGCCCTGCTGGTAGTTGGTGGGTAGGCAGCGGCTGATAGTGACCAGGCCTGCTGTGTACTATTCCCTTTCCACCAACTGCCGGCTACGCACGTGGTATGACAGTAGTTGGTGAGTAGGCAGCGGCTAATAGTGATACAGTACAGGAGCATGCTGCTCGCCATACTGTATCAGTGAGCTGTCGTATCTCTGATCAGATCTTTCGCCCATACCTCGTCAGGTACAGTAAAAGATCCTTCAGTATACGGACTGGCTTATTTGGGCGGGAGTATTCCCCCTCCCGCCTCTGTGCGGGATTGCTCCCGGCTTGGCTCATTCCTTCAGGTGACACTGAATGATCGAGAGCTAAGTGCCTTGTGCGTGTAGCCATGCTGCGCGGGTGGCCTTCCCTAATGGCTTGTATCCGAGGCTGCGGGGACAGGCGGAGTCCTTCACCATTGGGAGGCATTTCCTGCGGGACCAGCTTGCGTACTGCGCGTAAGGACGTCACGTCTCTGAGCATGGTTGGTCCTGCGGATCCAGTTGGTCTCTGCGCAGACGTCCCTGTTTAAGGTGAGTCTTGCGGGTCCAACTGGGCTCTGCTGGGACCTACCTCTTCAAGTCCCCCCAGTCCAATGTTCTTCTCCTGAGTGTTTAATAAAGTGAGGTGAACTTTTGGACTTGAGCAAAGGGTTTTGAAAAGGGTTTTGTAAGGTTTTCCATGGGGATTCTTTCCGCGGAAGTCCTTGTCACTTGCAGAAATGCCCGAGTTTCCTGCTTGGTCTTTGGGTATGATGCGGGTAGGTCTGTAACCTCCTCGCAAGTCAGGAGCATTGAGTCCCAGTTGTATGGATTTTCCATGAGGTTTTGGTAGTTTTGAACATAGTGATCAATTATGTTAAGACCACCAATTCCATCCTGTAGCTTCAAACAACGTAGTTCTCGACGTTCCCGCTATGCGGGGATGTTATTTCCGTTTCCGCAAGCATTGCCCAGAAGATCCTTCTTGGTTTCAATTCCCAGCGGAGCGCTAGGTATGTGAAGGGTTTTGCCTTAACACTGTACATGCGCTCGTCTTACGGTTACTTTACTTCCAAGGTATTCCTGGCGTCAATTCCCTGCGGGTGCTAGGTATGTGAAGGGTTTTGCCTGAACACTGTACCCGCAGCCGTCTTATAGTTACTTGGTTGCCGAGGTACTTGGCTTCAATTCCCTGCGGGTGTTCGGTATGTGAAGGGTTTTGCCTTTACACTGTACCCGCATCCGTCTTACGGTTACTTGTTTGCCAAGGTTTATTTGGCTTCAATTCCCTGCGGGTGCTAGGTATGTGAAGGGTTTTGCCTTTACACTGTACCCGCATCCGTCTTACGGTTACTTGTTTGCCAAGGGGTAAGGGGTATTTTCCCGCTTACTTTTTAATATTTTCAAATTTTTGAATTTTGAAATTCGAAGAGTTGGTGAAAAGATAAGAACAGTCCAAACCTCTGAAACGTCGTGCGACGGTTTCTTCTGACTGTGTCAGGACGTGCAGGAAGTTATGGTGACGTGACAGAACATGGTCATTCCAGTCGCTTTTTCAGGCGCGTGGGCGCGATTTTTCGGGCGCGTGGCCGCGAAATTACTGGCATACGTCCTTTCAACAGCTGTTGCCAGCTTGGTTTTTGCCACGTGTCATAGTTTCATTGCACATTCGATTTCTCTCTCCTCCGCATTAATTTCACCGCATTAATTGCGATTACTATATAAAGGGGGAGAGGGTTACTTTGCAATTCACACTTTTCACTCTTCTCTTCATCTTTAAGGCGATTTCCGGCGAATACTCCTTTATTCAATCGAGCATTCTCTCGAAATCGTTCTCTTCTTTCTCTGCAAGATGTCTTCTCGTGATGCTGAAGCTATAGCTGACGACAGGGGTACTGCTGGCGAGTGCCAGTGTGCTCTGCCCGGCGATCAGTACCTGTATGTTGTCAGGAAGTTCATGCTCGATCATCTCGAGCCTGAGTTTCCTGAATCCCACCAGACCGTGTATGATGCCCCCAGAGGCAAGATCGGGGTTTATGCTGCATTTTTTGTCTATGGGAATCTTAGATTCTCGTTGACAAAATTTGTTTACCGTGTCCTTGAGAGGCACGGTGTTCATTTGACCGAGCTGCACCCCATGGCGATCGCCAAGATTCGCCATTTTGAGTGGGTGTGCCGGATTTTGGGCATCGAGCCCCATGTGGACTGCCTGATGACCTTCTATACCTGGAGGTGCATCCAGGGGTGGTACACCTTGACGACCCGTATTAAGGGTCTGAAGATTTGCGACACCGAGCGCAGTCTTCGCGCGTGGAAGCAGGAATTCTTCTACATTTCTGCCCGCGCCATCCCCCTTGCCATGAAGTTTAAAAATGGCCAAGCGATACCGAGCCTTCACGCCCCCAACTACCAGGAGGCGGAATGGTTTTCGAAGATATCCCGGATCCAATCTCCGGTTTACCGGTTTGCGGAGTCCGGGATGGTCATGTTAGGGATGAGCCGGGTGTGGAAGGATGCGTCTCAGGTTCCCATCCTTCTCGAATACGGTTTGAACTCTATTCCCTATGGTATGTCTTGTCTTTCTTTTTGATACGCGTTTGTCTTCTAACTGTTTATTCTTTCAGAGGGAAATGATTTGGAGTCGCTTCTGTACCCACGGGAAACCGACGGTCCTGCGCGGATGGGTACTCGTGCTCTGGACGAGGGCGAGTTGCCCATCCTGGAGCAAACGGCGGATCGGTTTGTGGAGGTCTATCCGCTGGGACACGAGATCCTGAGCCACCGGCGGCCAGGTAAGGCGATATTCTTTCCTCAATCCCTCAATGCTGTACCCGCTGCTGGAATTCCTGACCCGTCTTCTTCTGAGGAATCCTCAGATGCTCCTCCGTTGGTGCGGAAGAAGAAGGCTGCTGCCGGCGTGAAGGGGAAGGAGAAGGCCTCCACAGCTGATCCAGTGGTTCTATCTGACTCGGAGTCAGATAGTGAAGAGATGGCGGGGAAGCCCGGTGGTGAGAAGACCACTGTTCCGGAGGCTACGACCGTTACCTCCGGAGAACCAACGAAGACGACGGTGACCGGTACCAAGAGGCCGGCTCCATCGGGTTCCTCCCCGCCCGTTCGTACGTTCAGGGTCAAGAAAACCCGTAAGTACAATCATAATGTCTTTGCAGATTTATTACTTCATAAATTTATCTAACACTTTCTTCTTTGTGCAGGCGTGGATGTTGACGCATTCCGGGGTGAAGCGCAGGGGAGTACCTCCCCGCCAATGACGGTAGGCTCGGTCAGCCTTCCTGAGGCGTCGACCCAGGCGCCTGCGCCTGCATCCGCTGGTCCAGTTGGTCGTTCCTTTGAGCCAACTGTTCCGGCCGAGATGACGTCACCGCCGGCCGTGAGTGCGATTTTTACAGCATCCTTCACGGAGCCGGCGGTTACTGCTGCTGCTGAGGAGGCGGCGACCGCGGCGGCGACCACAACGGCGACCACGGCGGCTGCCACCATGCCCGCGCCACCGGCACCTACGGCCGGACCATCAGGTACGCGCAGGGCTTCCCGCCGATCTTTGCCCCCTTCCCGTCTGCCTGACCTGTTGGATGGATTTCCTTTAGGTTCAGGTGATGGGTTTGGCGGCTATCGGCCTGTCATTGACCCTACAAGTGCGTAGGGTTCCTTTCTTTTTCCCTTATGTTTTTTATCATCTTTTCCTTACTGCCTTTGTTTCTTTTGCAGTGTCGGATTCCAATGAAGTGTATGTTCCGCGATGGAACATACGCCGAGGAACAACCCTTCGTACCCCTGTGGAGTGCGTGGACTGGGCTCGCCACGCTGCTCCTCATGGTGCGTTGGGGGAAACCATGGCTAGCTACCAGGAGGGTAGGCTCACCAATGAGCTTCGGGTTCTCCAAGCCCGGATGCAGCCGCGCGTCGAGCTGCTTTGTCGTGAAAACGACAAGTTGAAAGCAGCTCGCGCCAAGGACGTATCTGAGGCGCGTGCTCTTCGGGAGGAGAACCAACAGCTGGTGGCAGCTGCCGCCGACAAGGAGAAGGCCTTCAAGGCCCTCGAGGTTGAAGTTCAGGCGCGACTCGAGGCCCGCTCCAAGGCTGCCCAAGCTGTGAATGAACAGCTTCGGCTGGCCAGGGAGACTGCGCGAAACGCAACCGAGAGGGCTGCCAAGGCTGAAGCCGTTGCTGAGCCTTTGCGTGTGGAGAATGAGGAGCTCAAGGCCAAATTAGAGGCTCTCCAACGCGCTCATGATGCCTTGGCAATGGAAGATGCCAAGAAACTCCAGGAAATCTTGGACCAAAGAGGGGTGCTTGACCACACCGAGCGGAAGCTTAAGGGCGTCGAAGAGGCTGCCGCAAAGGAAGTTTTACTTGCCAACCTTAACAAGAGCGAAGCCGAACGCGCCCATAACGAAGCTCAAGCTGCCCTCCAATGGCTTCTTCGAGAAGCGTTGCCTCAGGTATGTTTAGCTTTATCTTCTCGCTTTTCTTTTGTAAGAAAAGGTTCTAATACTTGTATTTTTTCTTTGTAGGTTGTGCGTCGGGTCTTTTCAGAGACCTCTTACGATGATGCTATGAGCGCAGCCCTCAACGCTTCTCATGAGGATGGGGAAAAGGCCGGCTTCTTGCTTGGTCTAGGGTTTGTTGAGAAAGGCGTCCCGCCTTCCAACTTCCCTTTGTTCGATGTGGATACCGAAGCCATTTATGACCAAGCATTGAACCAATACGCCGCCTTCCCGCATCCAGTGGTGGAAAAGGTGGACGAAGTAGCTGCTGCTGATGATGGGTTAGCTGTCCTCAAAGCGTTCCTCGAACCACCCCGTTCTTCTGACGGAGCGGGTCCAAGTGGAAGCGGCCCTGAAGCTTGATCCTGAAGATCCCTTCCCATTGCTAAGATAGACTTGTATAGTTTTATTCTTTTAGGCGGGTAGTTACCCGGCCATTCTTGTAATATACTCTTGAAATATTAATCTTTTTGCGTATAAGATTGTTATTTCCTTCTTTGGGTTCTTTGCTTTATAAACTTATGACTTGCATACTTAGTTTAAATTAGCAATTTTCCAAGTGTTTAGAATAAGAACCTTTAAACGTGGTTGATAATGGGTTAAAGTTTCGCTTCCTCCTTCGTGATTGTGCGGGTAGAACCGTCACTTGCACTTGGTAGGATGGCTAAACTTTAACCTTCATCTGACCTGCGTGTAGGTTTTCCTTTTCGAAATTTCTAAGGCATTAAGATAAGTTAACCTTTGAACGTGGTTGATAATGGATTAGAGTTTTCGCTTCCTCTTTCGTGATTGTGCGGGTAAAACCGTCACTTGCACTTAGTAGGATGGCAAAACTTTACCCTTATCTGACCTGCGTGTAGGTTTTCCTCACCTTTTGAGGATAAGTTAACCTTTGAACGTGGTTGATAACAGGAAGTCTTGCTTCCTCTTTCGTGATTGTGCGGGTAGAACCGTCACTTGCACTTAGTAGGATGGCAAAACTTTACCCATATCTGACCTGCGTGTAGGTTTTCCTTACCTTTTGAGGATAAGTTAAACCTTTGAACGTGGTTGATAACAGGAAGTCTTGCTTCCTCTTTCGTGATTGTGCGGGTAGAACCGTCACTTGCACTTAGTAGGATGGCAAAACTTTACCCTTATCTGACCTGCGTGTAGGTTTTCCTTATCCTTTTTAAGAATTTTGTTTTGAACCGTTCGACTCGCGGTTGTCGACAGGTTAGTGTTCGGTTTCCTTTCATGATTCATGCGGATAGACTGGCACTTTCATTTAATGGGATAATTGAACTCTTCCCCTTCAACTGACCTGCGTGAAGGTTTGTCAAGTTATTGGGTTCGTGCGGGTAGGACCGCCTTCCCACGCAACGACTTCACGTAATGTGAACGCCGTCACCAGTGTTGCATAGTTTAACCGTTCGACGCGCGGTTGTTGATAGGTTATTATTCAGTTTCCTTTAATGATTCATGCGGATAGACCGGCACTTTCATTTTTGGGTGCTGAACTTTTTCCCAAACTGACCTGCGTGAAGGTTTGTCACGTTATTGGGTTCGTGCGGGTAGGACCGCCTTCCCATGCAATGACTTCACGTAATTATGCGGTGAAAACCGGCATATTAGTGTTCAGAAAAGTATGAATGTAAAATCATCAGCTTCGATGTTCTTAAAGAGAATCATTTCCATTAGAAGTGGCTCTTGGCCTTTTCTTTACAAATTGGAATTGATTTACATGCAGACTGTGTAAATGAGCTCCCTTCCATGTTGGGATGGGAGTGCCATCGAGCCGATACGCACCTGGTTCGGGATCTCGTTCTTTACGCAGCATGTAGTCTCGATTTTGAAGCTGGAATTGATTCGTGTCTTCCCCAGCTGAGGTTCTATACGCACCCGCCTGCTCAGCCTTTATTGTGCCACGAGGTGCGCGAGCGTCCCATCTCTGACAAATGCTTCGACCATGTCCTTTACGTCTATGCATTCTTCAGTGTTGTGGCCTTTTGTCTTGTGGAAGTCACAGTATTTGCTCCGATCAGCATCGTGACGATGTCGGATTATTGGAGGCTTTGGCCATGGGAGCTCTTCAGTGGCGAATATCTCAGTGACGCTTTTGGTGAGTGGCGTCCATCTGGAGTTCCGGTGCGACTGTACATTATCCCTTCCGCCCACTCGATGTTGCAAGCCGGATGAGGTGTCAAAGTTTACCCTTGACTGCCAAATGCCTAGCTTTCGCTTTTTATTTAGTCTGGCGGTGAGGACGTTGTCTTCTCTCGTCTTCTGAGTGTAGAGGTTTGTGCTCTGTGGGAGATCTCTACCCAGTTGCTTCTCTGTTTCCGCATAGCGTTTTGCTGCTGTCATGATGCCATCCCATGTGGATGGCATGCCATCTTTACCCGTTAGGGTGCGGATGAGCTCTGGGTCATGTGCGCCCTGGATGAAGGCAGCGCGAACAAGATCTTCGCTGATATTGCCCAAACTTAGCTTCTTTGAGTTGAAGCGAGTGATGAAGTTTGGCAGAGATTCATCTTCCTCTCGTATGCATTTGAGGATTGTCCATTGCTCCTCGGTATACTTCCGTTGCTGGCTGAAGTGTTGGCTAAACTTCTGTTGGAAGTCTGCCCAGTCGTAGATGTGGTTGACCGGTAGACGATCAAACCAAGCTCTAGCAGCCCCAACAAGCGTCATTTGGAACATGTAGCACCACGTGGGTTCCGTCCAATTGCTGACGGTTGCCCCCGCTATGAACCTGTTCAAATGATCGTCTGGATCAGATAAACCGTCATATGTGCCTATGTTAGGCATTTGTTTGGCACTCTTTGGGGCGATTGCTTCCGCAATGTCCCTTGCAAACTTGGACGTTCCTGCATTCGCAACGTTTGGTCTGAACGTTTTGGAGAAGTCTCGTGGACTTCCACCTGTGCTTTTTGGTTTGAAGGCTTGTTCAAAATGCCTTTTCGGTTGGGATTCCGTTTCCTTACGCTTCCCTTTTGCCCTATGGCGAGGGTTCGCGTCGGAGTCGGATTCCTCCGAGTCATCCTCCCAGTATTCGAATTCGTCGGCCTGTTGCACGGAACGCAAGCGTTCGTCCAACTCAGCCTGGAATTCCTTTTGTCGTGCCTCCGCCTATGCCTTAACTTCATCGAGAGTCTGGCGGGGGAGTCTTCGTTTCTCAAACTGGGTATCGGTGGATCCCAGTAGGCGATCATTTACTGCACTTGCCCCAGCTTTGGTAAGTGGGGTAGTGTTCGTAAAATTTACTTCACTTGCCCCGGCTTCGGTAGCCGGGGTAGTGTTCGTAAAAACTGTGTTGCCGGTATTCCCCCCAGTAGTTGGGGTTGTGGTTACCGGAATTTCTCTAACCATCTTTGTAAAAGTTTGAAAAAACTGGAGAAAATTGTAGTTCTAGCTTTATGCACGGATGGCGCCAATGAAGAAACACTAACCGGACCCCGGACAGATTACTGGTAACCTGGGGGTTAGATAGATGTTTCCCACGAGGGGTTAGACCCTTGGAAGATGGTTCTTCTGATAACCTGCAAAACAGACACCGTGAGCTCGTCACTGAGAAGGGGGGGGGGGGGGTTCCTCCTTGTGACCACCCTTCGGCTTGAGAATCAGACTAGATTGCTCTTTAAATATAAAAGTATATTAAGAGATTGCTAGAGCAGATATCAGGTATATTATGATGATAATGTGATAATGTAATGTTGAGATGATCATACCATTTGGGGTATTTATAGCCGAAGGTAGGTTTCCAAGGAGGTATGGCCGGCTGCTACAGTGTTCCTGTTCATCAACAGTAGCCTACGCACGTGCCCTGCTGGTAGTTGGTGGGTAGGCAGCGGCTGATAGTGACCAGGCCTGCTGTGTACTATTCCCTTTCCACCAACTGCCGGCTACGCACGTGGTATGACAGTAGTTGGTGAGTAGGCAGCGGCTAATAGTGATACAGTACAGGAGCATGCTGCTCGCCATACTGTATCAGTGAGCTGTCGTATCTCTGATCAGATCTTTCGCCCATACCTCGTCAGGTACAGTAAAAGATCCTTCAGTATACGGACTGGCTTATTTGGGCGGGAGTATTCCCCCTCCCGCCTCTGTGCGGGATTGCTCCCGGCTTGGCTCATTCCTTCAGGTGACACTGAATGATCGAGAGCTAAGTGCCTTGTGCGTGTAGCCATGCTGCGCGGGTGGCCTTCCCTAATGGCTTGTATCCGAGGCTGCGGGGACAGGCGGAGTCCTTCACCATTGGGAGGCATTTCCTGCGGGACCAGCTTGCGTACTGCGCGTAAGGACGTCACGTCTCTGAGCATGGTTGGTCCTGCGGATCCAGTTGGTCTCTGCGCAGACGTCCCTGTTTAAGGTGAGTCTTGCGGGTCCAACTGGGCTCTGCTGGGACCTACCTCTTCACTGACGATTAACATAGTCTCCCGTAATTAACCCAATGATCGGTTTCAATTGTCCCAATTTAATTGAACAGGCATGTAGTTAACTCCTCATCGTTCAATTCTTATGCTTCAAACGGCCCCAATCGACCACCACTGCAGCCGCGTGAAACCACCAAAACACGCCATGGCCCGCCTCCACCGAATAACAACACATACAGGTATTTTATCCTAACCTTTTAGGGTTGATTTGAGTTTTTAATTTGAAAAAAAATTGGTCGACTTATGTTCTTAATTCACAGGTTTTCTCAAAACGTTTTGCTATGCACCATCAACAATCAATTTTAATTCATACAGTAAACACCTTTATTCAAAGGTTACAGTTCCACTCTCGCCCCTCATCATATTAAAGGTTAGTGCCCTAAATGATCTTGTAAAATAAATTAAATGGTGTTTTGGTAAATGATAACTAAAGGGAGTTTCTTGCTATTCAGATTTACCTGGGTTTGCTATAGGTGATCATGCTTTAATTACTCCTGAAAGTCATGTTTTTAGCCCATTTCCGGATTGGTAAGTTTAGCATCTCAAGGGTAACTTCTTTTTTCGATTTCTTTTTATTTTTATTGATTTGGTGATGCGTTATTTGTAAGGTTCTGGTTTTTATCAATTTGATAGGAGCAGCACATCAGGGGCGTGTTTCACTTCGCGGACGATGGGTGTACATTTTGTTATGTATTTACCAAAGATGCAAGGTGAATTTGTGTTTATTTTAGGAATTAATAATTTGGTAACAGAATTATAGAAATTGTCCTTTATGTTTACACCAAATTTCAGTGATTATCCTTTATCTTTAAAAGTAACATAATTTGTACTTTACGTTTCCAAATGTTACACCATTTGTCCTTTGGCCCTGACTCAGTTAGTATTTCTCGTTAACTCAGTTCACATGCTTTGCACATGAGGGCAAATTAGTCTTTTTATCCACTTATTAAAAACATTTTAAAAAATAATATATATATATATCACTATCTCTTTCTCTCTTTCTCCTTCTCTCTCTCTCTCTCCATTCACCCACCGGAAGCCACCACCCTCGCCAGTCAACCTCCCTTCCCGCCGTATTCACTGTTAAATCTGGCCACCCTAGCTAAGGATTTTGGTTGGACTTTGGAGTTGCCGGAGTATACCATTAAATCCGAAGTCCACTATTAAATCCGGCAACGTTTCTGGCAATTAAAGTTGCAATGACATCAATTCATCCATCATAAATACTCTGGAGACCCACAATAACAAACGAAACAATTGATTACATCATCAGCTCCGGCCTCAACTCCCGTCGATGCCACGCCTACACCGCTCTCCGTCGTCCATACGCAACCCTCAAATCCAAATAAAAATCATAAGGTTTCACCATATCCAAAACAATCAAGGATTTAACCACCATCATTCAACTTCCGGCGACCACCATTCATCGATAATTAACCACCAATATCTGAGCTTGTTTAATTCTTCGGCAGCCGCAAACACGGTGGAACACACCACTAGCCTACAGATTTAACCAAATCAAGTCCTGCAACCTTTGATCCTCGAATGACATTGATATGAGCTTGCTGGAAAGATAATCGTTGTCGAGGGAAGGCAGATCTAAGTGTCGTCGCTGGGGTTAAATCCTTAATTATTCTGGATCTGGTGAATCCGACGGCGACGGTTCAGGCTATGAAGGTGGTCGTTGGGTTTAGGGTTTGAGGATGGGGAGGTTGGTGGGTGTGGTGGTGAACCAATGGGGCCTTACAGTGGTGACAGGTGGTGGTTGCAACGGTGGTGGGTGGTGGTTATGGCGGTGGTGGCTGGTGGTATATGGAGAGGGAGAGAGAGAGAGAGTATCTGCATATATATAAAGTTTTTGATTTATTTATTTTTGTTTACTAATTAATTAAAATACTCTATTTTTAATTTAGTAGGTCAAATGACTAATTTTCCCTAGTGTGCAAGGCACATGACTTGACTTAACTAAAAAAACTAACTTGGTTAGGGATAAAGGACAATCGATGTTGGATTTATAAACGTAAAGGATAAAACATAATAATTTTAAAGATAAAGGAAAATGAGTGAAATTTGATACAAACATAAATGACAATTTCTGTAATTCTGTCTAATTTGGCTTATGTTTAATCTTAATCCAATTGAATGGTATTGAAAGCTGCAATTAGGTCAACGTTTGCAATCAAACGATTGAATGATCACTTAAAAATTGAACGGGCTCTTCAAATGGCAACTGAATGATCGGTTTCAACTCAGTCTCTTAAATATATTTCAATGGCTATTTAGTTATCCCATCTCACTAGATTATGGCAGAAACCTTGCAACACATATTACACTCATTTAACAAATCCATTTAATTTTGTGCAGGTATGTGTATTATTCTCGATTTTTTGTTATCATATGTTGTCGGCACCAAGAACCCCTTTAACGTTTAGTAGGTATGTGTTTTATATATTCCCAGTTTTATTGACTACAGTTGTTTGGTTATTATGAGTTAGTTGCTTTGTTCTGTTGTTGATATCCGGTTGGCAGATTTAGGTATATGATTCATATTTACCATATCAAGAAATCAAGTCAAAGGATTTGAATTAGCTAAGTGAACCTTTTAGTTAGTTATGCTCTTAAAAGAAAAGTTAAATAATGTCCCTGATGTGCAGGAAGTTCTTCTTGGTAAAAAGTTAAACTGTAAGTTTTTTGTTTCTTTTAATCAGTTATTGTTATATGATATCTTGAGCACCCTAACTTATATATAATATAGGTTCCCTGAATTGATACAAAGAAAATTGAAGCTATTGGCATTGAAAATATATATGATTCATATTTACCATTAAAATTATTTGGGCATGCTATCATTTTGCAGCTAGGTTAGCCTTCGGGACGTTTTAATTTGGGTGGGCCCATGTGTAATCTGGACAACAATCATCCGAAAAATCGGTGAACGTTGGTATACCTGCACGTTGGATGATATACCTGTGGATGGCAAAAGGCATCGGCTTCACAAGGTTTTTTCTAATCTTTCGACGATTAATTTTGAATTTGTAATGCTCATTTTAATATGTTTTGGGAAAAGGCTTTGTGGCAGATGGCTGGATGATTTGAGCGAGGTTTGGCGGTTGGACATGTGAACAAGAAACCTAAGGTTAGGGCATGGGTAATAGCATGTGAACTCGATCATTGGGTCGTGCAATTTCTGCCATTAGTTATTATGATTTCCAATAAATAATGTTTGTTTTAGGTGTTTTAAAGATTAATGAAAGTACTGTTGACATGCTATTTTTTTGTTTAAAGGACTTGTGAATATTGCGTCATGTCTCTTGGAGGCAGAAACTCTATTTTTGAATCATATTACTTTTGATCAGTTTTTTTTTTTTGTTTTTAAGTTTTTTTCAAATAGCATTTATTGATGGTTATTGGTTATATTGTGATTTTAATAAATGGTTAAATCATGTGACTCGTGCATATATCCAACTAGGGGTGTTCATGGTTCAGTTTTGAAGGTTTTTAGTTCAAAGCGTGAGCCAAACTATTACTAAAAATTTTCAATCTCCGTAAACCGAAACCGAATTGTTCAAAATTAAAACCAAACCAACAAACTAATTCCGGTTTGGCTAACGGTATACACCCGCCGCGAAGCGCGGGCTCTCTGCTAGTGTATATATATATATATAACTATTAATAACGATTCTTTTAATTTAGTGTCGTAAATAATCAAATATAGATAATAAATAGCAATATTTGTATAACCTATAATCTTTTAAAAATGTTTGAATTTGTATATTTTAATATGTCAATTAACAAAATTATATTAAATATATCTTATAGATTAAAACTCTTTTCAAATATTAAAACCTTTATTAATTTAAATAAACTAACATGTATACAATATAAATACACACACACACATATGGTTTTTAACCAAGATTCGGAAAACGACTAAAAGTGTTGGTTTTAGTCAAATATATATTAATTATTAAATTCTACAATATATAATTATTTAGTTGTTTTAAAAGAACTTATATAATACATAATGAATTTAGAAAAATAAAAGCCAAAAATCGGGCCGGGGGTGGCTTGAACCCGCGCCCCCAGCCACCTAAACCTTAGACGTCACCACCCTAGCCAATTGGGCTAGTGTGCTTGATGGTTATAACACCAAACAAAAATTTTATAAATTGCAGACCCAAATCATCCAGACCAAGAGCAAACCCTAGAAAAATCAATTCATTTTATCCGTTAAGTGTTTGATAAATTAAAGTTAGGGTTTTTGATTAGTGGTTTAAAACGAACTCCAAACATGTTTTATTTACCTTTATAGATGATCAAACGGTGGTTAATTATGAAGACAGTGGCCAGCCAGATGAGATTACAAACGGGGTTGAGAATGCTGCTAAAATATAACTCGATACAGGGGTTTAGATGGCGTTGCTAGCGTGATCATGTGTGTAGGTTTAATTGGATTATTATGATCTATATATTGTATAATAAAAACGGGTTATAAGCGGATCGCTTAATGATATCAAATCGTATCGTATAAGATCTAATTTTCCTAATTCATTGTGTCGGTAGGTCGTATTAGGTAAGGTGAATCATAACCACGATTCAATTCCAAGATTTGAACGACAATTACGCTTCAAGCAAAAAAACGGTTCGGGTTTGTTAAAAGGATTTGGTTAACGGGTTATGGTTATGGATTTTTCTAATTAATTTTTAATAATATATCATATTTTACAAAATAGTCCCTCTACTATGATGTTGGAAACATAAATGGATTAAAGGTTTGTTTTGGGTTAAAATTGTATATTTTAGAAAGTTGTTTTAATATATTAAATAATTATAATAACAAATATTATATTAAAATATTATTAACTCGATAGACGCGATATTTTCTTGGTAAATTTCCCGAACATAAAAGCAGGTCGGGTAATATAAGTTGGAAAAATCCGAGTTGTTACAGTCTCCCCTACTTTAGGGAATTTCGTCCAGAAATTAACAGATATTATAACAAAACCATTACATTTTGAGGAGAGGAAAATTTTAAATAATTTATTTTTGAATTAATCATAATACAAAACTTTTAATAGTTAAAACAACGCTCCAAACGAAAATCCAATAAAGACACTTATATATAGGATGTACCAGCAGCGTATTCACCATGTCCTTATCATCTTTACATTTGTACCGTTATCCCAACTATTTTTGATTTTGTATTATGACACACAATCTTACGCATCATGATTTCCATGCAAGGACTTCATAATTATGTTCCGAACCATAATTATTTATGTTTCGGTCAAAAATTAACAAAGTAATCTTTGATCAAATTAGTACGTGAGGTAGAGTGCTTGAACGAAAAAAAAGTGAAAACAATGATTTGATTTCTAGGGAAAAAGCCCTTGATCGTGTGGATCTCCTGCACAAAAACCCCCGGACGGTGAAAACTATCACCGTCACTTTTATTAATAACAAAAAGGTGATTACAACTGGTGGAGCTAATAAATGATCGTATGCAAGTGTTACAATGAGTGCTAAGTGAAGTGTGTGTTCTAATTGATCATATCAGTTCGTTTAAATAGTTAAAAAAGTACAACTGAAATTACGAGAAATCCGGAATAAACCCTATACTTAGTCTCCCATGATCCGTTGCTGCCCATGTTTGAGTTGACGAAGCCCCAATAATAGCCGTTGCAAACCCACGTTCTTATTAGCATATTAAACACGTGGTCTTATCTGCAAAACAAACAAAAATAATAAAGGACAATTGAATTTTGTCAAATATAATCTTCAGAATACTTGCACCGGCAGGATAAGTCAAAATCCTTAAATCGTGACAAATCCCGAGGATAGAAAATCTGCTCCCAACAATTGCCCCCAATTTTTACAGTTAGCGCGTGACAGCTGTAAAAATTTTAAATTTCAAAAATGAAAATATCTTATGCGATTTGAAAGGGCGGCACGCGAATTGAGGAAAACTTAAAACCATCCTTTCTAGGTTATAATTAACCCACACCCCAAAATCTAAATCATAATACTCCCTCCTTCGCTTGATATCCAGGTCAGTTTCTCTCTTCCTCATCTTCTTAATTTTCTGAAGCTTTTTTAATTCGAACGATAATGAGAAAAAGAACCCCTCGATTGCTAAATCCTTATTCTTTCGCAACCTCTGAGGATTTCATCGATCAGGGTCACATCCCCGCCACTGATGAGGATCAGTGTCTTTTCAACGACCTCGATATTCTATTTCTCAAAGATTCCGGCTTGTTACCCACCAAGGCCGTCATCAGACCATACGACCCCAAAGCCAAAGCTGACTTTTCATCCGAAATCTGGGTTTTTTTCTTCTATTACCCTTTTTCAATCGGCCTTTCGTACCCATTTTCGCCGCTTATTAAGGAGTTTTTTGATATCACTGGCTTCTCCTACTCCCAAGTTATGCCAATGGTGTGGAGAGTCTTATCCACAATAGATCTCTTGAATAGAACCCACGAACTGTCCATAGGCATTCCCGAGATAGCCGCGACCTATAACCTTCGTACACACGGGTCTCACCGTTATTGCCTCCAATCCAAAACCAGCCGTCTCTATGTGGTCCCCAAAGTGTCTGCTAACGACCATGATTGGAAGAAGAAATTCTTCTTTGTACGCGGTGACTCGATTTCCAACGGAGTGAACTTGCCTGTTGTATGGGCTCATAAGGGTAGGAAATCCTTAGGATAGAATTTCTTTTTACAATAGTTTGTGTTAATACATCTTCTCTTTTGCAGTTATTTTTGTGGATTTGGTAAGGTATTGGAAAGGCACGAATCGAAGGCTTAAGGCTTTGTTCAAAATTCCGGCACAAGAAAGGGAATTTCGGTTTGAAGGAGAAATAGACGAAACCAGCACGACTGCCGCAAGGTCGTCTGAAAATATGTCTTCTAGTAAGTATTTTGGGTATTTCAAAGAATCCTTAGGATTTCTCTTTCTCAAGAATAACTTGATAAATTATTGCACAGAAATGCCAAAACCAAAATCTTCCTTCAGCTTGATCGATCTGGACGACTTCACTGAGGACAGGACTGTGGTGAAACAGGAACACTCCAAGACTCTCTCTCCCCAAAGCCGAGGATTCCAACTACTTGCCAAAAGAGTGCTGCCCCAAAATAAAAGGAAGGCCACCACCTCAGCTGAGGACTGATCCCTTTGCCGACATGAGCAATGCTGAAGCCGGAGAGAAATTACAAGCTCTTTCCAGTCTTCTCGGAACATTAAATATTCTTATTTAATCTTGAAAATAATAATCTGCAGAAAACTTATGTTAACCTGGGGATAACAGAGAACCGAAAGTTACCACCAAAGACTCCAAGATGCTGAATTGGCTCTGAAAGAGGCTAAGGGCAAGATTGCCGATCTTCAACATGCAGCAGACATAAAGAACAAGCTTCACAAAAAGAAGGAGAAAGAGATTGTGGATCTTAAAGCTTCATTTGAGTTGGAGAAAACCGAGTTTACTGAAGACGCCAAGAAGTCTGCGGCTACAAGTATCCTGGAGTCAATGCTCAAGATGTTAGAGGAGGTGCAAGCGAAGGGCTATGTGATGGATTCCTGGAATTTTGCAGCTTGGAGAAAGAAGCTGAAGATGCTGGGGGGTGAGAAGGTTGAAGAAGCTGAGGTTGCAGGTACTTCTGAGGTGATGAAGGAGACATGTGCTAGTGAGGCGGTGAAGGAGACGAGAGCTAGTGAGGTGATGGAAGCGGAGAAGAAGGAGGGTAATCAGGGTGATGGTGACAAGGTTTGAGCCTGGTTTTCAGGTTATTTGATGTGTTTCTGTTGGTTGTTTGAACAATTTCTATTTTGGTTGTGTATGGATAATATAATATGCCTAAGATAATGGTTTGGGTGGAGGGATCCTGGTTCAGGACGAAGCCCAAGCTAACTTTTATTTCATGCTTTTGAACATTCTGATGGTTCAGGTGGATGGGCTCTGTTTTGAGTAAAACCTGAATCATCCTTTCCTATACTATAATATCAGTATAACAACTTTTTATGACTTATGTTGGTAATTTATCCATGTTTCTGTTATTAAATCTTTAGAGAAAAACTGAGTCTATTAGGAATGAAATTCTTTAATAACAGTTAAAGTTATATTCAATAAACCAATACCAAGTCATAAAATTCATCTTATAAGTAAGACAAGTAATATAGAATATTCACAAATAGGAAATCATACCAGAATTGTATAGCTACTAACTCTGATAATGTATAGACCATTTTATCCTTGTAATAAGATTACTTTTCAGAATGTTCCTCCAATTCTAGGGATATACCAATAGACCTGCAATGTTAACATTATCCTGAAAATAAATTCAGAAATTCTGGCGACTAGGCCCAAATAAACTGGCGGCAAGACCTAAATATATTGGCGATAAAGCCCTTAGAATAGGTGAAAACCTCTTAAACCTTAAAAATAAACTGGCGACAAGGCCCTTATAAGAGGTGAAAACCTCTTAAACCTTAAGAATAAACTGGCGCCAAGGCCCTTATGAGAGGTGAAAACCCCTTAAACCTGAGCAAAGGTACGTCTACCATTAACTTTAGATTCAAACCAATAGCCGAGGATAGCAAGGTAACAAGTCACTATATTTCATATGCTGGCCCCGCCTCTCGAACTACGGCTGAATAAACATACGCTACAGGCGATCTTAAGAAGAGGTGAAAATCCCTTAAACCTTAGAAGGCATCGAATAATACCTCAACCAATGGCAAGGCCCGAAGAAACTTGCGACAAGGCCTTTAGAAGAGGTGAAAACCCCTTAAACCTTAGATATAAACTGGCGACAAGGCCCTTATCAATTTCATCCCATGTGGGAATACCATATATCTTCAGGCTATAAAACAGTCAAATCTAGGTGAGGGGTGGGTGTTAGCCTTGCTAACACCCCTCCGATGCTTAAGTCAGTATCATGATAAAAGAATAATAATATTGAAAATGAAAAAAATGTAAATTCGAATACATACCTTAGTTGTTTAATATCACTATTAAATTTCTCAAGATAGCATTTATCCTCGGGATAGAAGTCTTAAATAAAATATTTTTTAAGGTGGATAGCGTTCCAAGCCCTTGGTAACAAGTCACCATCCAAAGTAGACAATCTGTATGCCCCTTTCCTGCTTCTGACTCAATCAAGTAAGGACCTTCCCACTTTGGTGCAAGCTTTCCATCCGCAGGATTTGTAGTATTCTGAAAAGCTTTTCGGAGAACTAAATCCCCTTCTTGAAATCTACGAACCCTAATATTCTTGTTGTAGGATTTTGCTATATTCTGCTGATAAGAGGCCATTCGGATCTTTGCTAAATCCCTGAGTTCTTCTACTGCATCTAGATCTTCAAGTAGACTTTGAGTATTATCTTCGGGATTCTGATGACTGATTCTAGTCGTAGGGATAACCATCTATGTCGGGATAACTGCTTCAGCTCCAAATACCAATGAGAAAGGAGTCTCACCAGTAGCATTCTTTGAAGTGGCCCTATCCGCCCAAAGAACAAAAGGTAGTTCCTCGGCCCTCTTTCCTTTCTTAGACCCCAAGTTTTTCTTCAGGTTATTGATAATGATTTTGTTGCTTGACTCGACATGACCATTAGCCTGAGGATGGACAGGTGTTGAGGTGATCATCTTGATTCTCCAACTGGCACAAGAGTTAGTTGTTCTCTTTCCAATGAATTGTGAGCCATTGTCACACACTATCTCTATTGGGACTCCAAATCTCGTCAGGATATTGCACTTGATGAATGAAATAACCTCTTTCTCTCTGACTTGAACAAAAGCTTCCGCTTCAATCCACTTCGAAAAATAATCTGTCATAGCCAGCATAAGGACTTTTCCTCCTGGAGCTCTGGGTAGCTTTCCGACAATATCCATTCCCCACTTCATGAAAGGCCAAGGGATATAACAGGATACAAGGGTTCTGCTGGCTGGTGCAAAATGTTGCTATGTCTTTGGCATGCATCACATTTATGAGAATAATTCATAGCATCGCTCTTCATCGTTGGCCAAAAGTATCATGTCCTCAGGATTTTGGAGAATAGTGCTCTACCCCCAGTGTGATTCCCACAGTCTCCTTCATGGATATCCTGAAGAACTTCTTGAGCTTCTGCCTTCTCCAAGCACCTATGTTGGTGCATATTTTGTAACAGATGATCTTTCGTGTTTGTTAGAATTGAGAGCAACGTCAAAGGGGAGACTGTTGGTGCATTTTGTGACCGTCGCTATGCAATTCAGACCAGCGGAGACGCCATAGGTGAAGTTAGAACAACTTCGCCTTAGGCGAAGTTAGAACAACTTCGCCAACGGCGAAGTTAGGACAACTTCCCCTTAGGCGAAGTTATCACAACTTCGCCATAGGCGAAGTTATGAACAACTTCGCCTACTGACGCCTACTGAAGTTTATATATATATGCGTGTGTCTTGTTTAGTTTTAAGTATCCAGAAATTAGTGTGTGTTTTGAGCAGTTTGTTTGTTTAGAGAGAGTAAGAGACAAGGAGAGTCGTGTGAGACGACCCGAGGTAGAGCTCACCTCGGGTCAGTCGTGTTTTCTGTTTGGTTACGGTATGTAACGTGTTTTGATTATTATATAAGAATCTGCAGATTTGATTATCCCGTTCTTGTATTTGTTCGTGTATTTGTTCGTGTACGTGTTTGTGTTCTTCATCTTTACGCCAATAAACGAGTCTAGGAGGATTCCGCACTCCTAGACCTCGTGCGGATCTTGTATCGATCGGCGACGCCCCGGGCGGGGGGACTTACAACCTAAGATATGGTCCTGCAAGAGATTTCTTGTATAATATATCATTCGTTATAGTATATGGGATTACCTTTGTGCGAAAAGCCCTTGGGTTTTCATTCTTGGGGATAATTCCATCCTGAATATATCTCCTGATTGGGATAATCCAAGAATTTTCGTTATCTTCAGGATTTTTGACTCCCATATCTTCATCATCGTCTGATATTTCGTTGACACCTTGCTCTCCTATTGCCGGGCTCAGGATATGAATGATAGGAATCTTGACACCTTCCGGCATCTTGAAAGATGAAACCAAATATGCTAGGGCATCTGCTTCAACATTCTCTTCTCTAGGTACCTGTGAAATATCAAACATTTCGAAACACTTTGTTAGTTTTTTGACTAGCTCTAAATATTTCATTAGTTTTTCTCCTCTAACAGTATATGAACCATTAAAATGATTAGTTAATAATAATTAATCAACATGTACTTGAATAAACCTGATTTTCATGTTGATTGCTAGTTGTAATCCTGCTATCAAGGCTTCATATTCTGCCTCATTATTTGTGGCTTGAAATCCGCACGATATGGATTGAGGTATAATGTCCCCCTGTGGCGATTTCAGTAGGATCCCGAGGTCTTGTTCCTCTAACATCTGAAGCACCATCAGTGTATAGAGTCCACTTATATTTGGTTTCTTCAAGTTGTTGGACTTCCAAGTCTGCCTCTTCTTTAAGTTCCCTGGTGAAATCAGCCACAAAGTCTGCTAATGCATGGGATTTGATGGCAGTCCTAGGTTCATATGCTATATCATATGCACCCAGCTTCACAGCCCATTTTGCCATCCTACCTGACATTTCTAGTTTTCTCAAAATAGACTTAATAGGGTAATTAGTTTTAACATGAATAGGGTGAGTTTCAAAATAGTGTCTTAATTTAGTAGATGCCATAATAAGTGCTAAAATTAATTTCTCAAGATAAGAATACCTGGTTTCAGCATCCAATAGACTTTTACTTACATAATAGATGGGATGCTGTTGACCTTTGAGATCCTTGGCTAAAACTGCACTTATAACATTATTTGATACAGCTAGATATAGAGATAGAGGTTCACCTTCTTCGGGTTTTACTAGTAGAGGAAGGCACACCATTTCGACTTGCCTTTCCAGGTTCCTTGATTCTCCGTTTTCTTTGGCCACCTGGCTTTTTCACCTAAGTCCTGCATGGCACACATTAATCCACCCATTTCAACATAAAAACAATAATCAGAGATCTTAGGATATTCTTCATCATCTTCATCATCTACTGCATTAATCCTGGGGTTATCAGGCTTATAGTAAGGTTTGATCGATATGATTTTCCCAGGGATTCGGCTTTCCTGTTCGTCTGATCATACTTTGGGATATCGATCTTTTAAAAATTTTTCTTATCGTCTTCTAGCCTGATAAACCTCAGAGCTCTGCTTCTTGCTTCATCTAACGACCTGCATGGAGTCATAACAAGATCATCATAGAAATATGAGTCTTTCTCTAACCCCAACTTAAGAGCTTACACTGCCGAAGCAGGATTTATATTTGGAATCTCCAATGACTCCTTGCTAAACCTGGTAATAAAATCTCTCAAGGATTCCCCAGGATTCTGGGTAACCCTAAAAAGATCACCTGTCATTTTCTCAAACGTTCTACTACAAGAAAACTGGTTATTAAACAAGTTAACTAAATGAGATAAGGAGGTGATGGTGTTAGGAGGAATACTCAGTAGCCATTTCATGGCTGCTCCAGTCAGGGTAGACCCAAATCCCTTGCAAAGACACGCTTCCTTGATTTCCATAGGGATTGGGTTGATCTCCATACGTTCTCTATACTGTGCAACATGTTCCTTAGGATCCGTGGAACCATCATACATTTTCATATTTGGGGTTTGAAACCATTTTGGGATCTGTACGTCACCAATTGATGGCACAAATTGGGATATTCTGTGTCTGTCAGTGGGAACTTCAGCTATGGGACGGATTACACCAGGAACATTTGAGATCATGTCCTTAAGCTTTTGTAATTCCCGGGCTAAACTTGAACTTATGCCTGCATCCTCAAAGGACCCTGAGAACTGCTGGGTCTGAGCAAATGGTTGCTGATGATTAGGGAATCCGGATGAGGGTACTCTTGAGGATCCTTCCTGTTGCTAAAATCCTGAGGATACTGCCTGCTGATAAGGACCTGAGGATCCCGCCTGATGGAACAATCCTGAGGATCCTCCCTGCTGCGACAATCCTGAGGATCCTGCATGTTGAAAAGGCCCAGTAGAGGTGTAGGTTCCCGGACGGATCTTACACGGGATATCGCTATCTACGCAGGTGCGGAATCCCTGCGTGGGTAGTTACGAGCGTAGAATACGTAAAACACGAACACACGATACAAACGAAACCACGTTATATTATAACTCGAACCACGTCTATTACAGACACTTGACACGTGAAATGATCACAACTATCACGAACTCTGAAACAAACTCTCAAAAAACCGAACTCTAAACAGTAACCCGTAGGTTACTTAAATACACGACAACTTCGCCTCAGGCGAAGTTGTCTATAACTTCGCTCGTTGAACAAGTTCGCCTAGGCGAACTTGTCAACAACTTCGCTTGGTTAACAAGTTCGCCTAAGCGAACTTGTCAACAACTTCGCTGTTACACAAACAATTACATAAACAATATTACAGACTCGATTACAGACTTTATACATATGAACTACTGACATCTATGCACCAACAGACTCCCCCTTGGCAGTAGCTTCATATCTTGATCTTTCAGCTCTTGTCTTGTAATCCTGTATCTTCATGCGTGCACTCCTTCTCTAACACACACCGTGACTACTCGCTGATATTTCCTTGCTTCATCCTTCCAAGCAGGAATATAGAATATCTTCTTTTCGTTCAACGCTTGCAAATCAGCTTTCGATAAGTTAACATGATGCATCGGGTCATACACCCTCAGCACTTCTTGTTCATCTTCGTCTTCCATCACGGCTTCAGCAGTCTGGCAATCAACGTACCACCATTTTAGATTCTTCAACACATCTTGAGGCATATTCTTCATTGGAACCTCCTTGATGCATCGGATCGGCTTGTACTTCATCACCATCCATGGTTTGCCATCTGCTCTCAATCCCCTCTCTGTATCCTCCACGAGCTTTCCCTTCTGTGGCTTGAATAGTTCAAACTTCTTTTCTTTTACGCCTTCTTTCCACACAATCTTCTCAATCATTCTTGCCATATTGTTGTCACTTCTGTTTATCAGGCCCAACCTGCCCAAATCTTTCACCTCACATTCCGGCAACGTGTTGAAAGATCTCAACATTCTCTTGAAGTATTGAATGCCATCATAACGTTTTACCACAAATAACTTGATCTGTTCATCATAAATCCAACAGATGATTCCCTTCTTCGCCTCAGCATAGCCTTTAATGTTATAGCTCTTCTTGAACATGGCTGGAACAGCAGGCTTCTTGGTCTTGATAAACCAATGAGCACAGCCTTCCTTCCACCTAGGCTGCTCCTCCCACTCAGTAGTCTCATCCATCTCAGCCCTCACATCGGCTTTCTCAACCTCAGGGATCTCGTGTTCAACGTTTTCTTCAACAATCTCCCCTTCTTCTATCACATTCTCTACCACAATTTCTGCACCAATCTTTTCAATCTCACTGATTGGCAGAACATCTTCATCAAATAACATATCGTCGCTGAACATGTCATCATCAAGTTCCTTCAGCGCATCGATCACGTCATCCTCCACCATCACTACATCATCACCACCAGCCGCTTCGGTAGACTCCCCCTCAGCTGTGGAAGCCCCAAGAGCTTGAGAGGTTCTTGGCAGCTCACCACCTGCACCTTCCGGTGCATTGGGATCATCGTCTCGGTCTTCTCGACGCTTGGTCCTCAACTCATCACCTCTACAGCTCATCTCCCCCTGAGATGCCAAGAACACCTTCAAGGCATCTATAACTTTCCCGTGCTCAACCAGGAGGGATGCCTGCAGTTGATTTGCTTCCACTAGGCGTTGAATAGTCTTGATCATTTCTTATAATTTTGAACAATTTGAATTAGCTCTTTAAAACTTCCCTTTAAGAAATAAACGACATGATCAATTCTAAGTAACCAGTTAAAAAATCATAAAACTATCTAAGTACAAAAACGTAAAAAGTTTAAAGTATAAGGGATCAAATTTCAGTCTAGTTAGGGACTACCACGTTTTTATAAAAGATCCGAACAGGAATCATACTAACTACGTGACTGTCACATAGATCCGTGTTTAGCTGTATTATGACATATAAAGACAGGTTGTAAGCAGGTATAACTTAAAATGGTTTTCATCGTTTCTGTGATACGAGTTAGGTTCAATTAATCCTTAAAATTTAAGTGGGCAACAACTCAGAAATATTGATGCCTCCTATCTATCCTCAAAGCGTATTTGGCTTTCCCCAAGTCACCCCGAATTGACTTCGACCCATAGTGTCTGATTAATTTGTATGTACTCTCCTTCTGGTTCCCGTTCTTCTTCTTACTCTAAGATAGAGAAGTCTTGATTTTATGATCACTAATATGTTACAATAACTACAAATATTTTTATTTTTATTTTTTTTTATTTTTTTTTTAACAACATAGACTTCAAAGTAGAAATTAACTGCAAGTCCCGAATCTGGATCACTGCAGTGTCTTGAAACGCTTTCTTCACGGGAATCAGAACACACATGGGCTCGTGTATGACTGGGTAATCGCTTTTCTGCCTATCATTCGAAAAGATATATATGAAGACACGCAAAACTCTTAAGGAGTTTCCACGTAAAATCAAGTAAAATTAGTTTGTATCACATCTACTTTTACGCACCATAAAAAGTTACCATGACATACAATGATTGTCCTAAAGCCTTTTAAGCCTAATAACTTCACTAGTTAAGCACACAAAGTTAGTATATCTATCATTTTCCATGGTTGGATCAATTTTCCGTTTAACATAGCAAAGGTACTTCATACGAAGTAGTAGACTTGAAAAGTAATTTCATTTCCCCCAAAAAAAAATTTTGACTTCAATCGCCCCGATCAAGTCAAAGTCTTCAGGTAAACGGCAATCCTGAAGATCCAATGGATCAACTGGACCGACTACATACAAGTATGTGTCCTTCTAACTAAGTATGACCGACTAATTTTCAGCGACAGAAAGAAAACACATCATAACCGCCCCGGTCACTTTCAGTCGTCTGGTTAATGGCGACCCTCATTCTCTACCAGTAGAAACGAGGACCAAAACATATCCGAGGATATGTCCATCAAACTGAGGTAACCGACTTATTTTAAGCAATAGTGACGTTTTTTTTTTTTTTTTTTTTTTTCAAATAAACACACAAAAAAAACATGGTTACTCGGGATTGATCATCCCATTCAGTTCAATAAGGTTTATGATGATTCGCCTCATTCTTCGTGAAGTGAACAGTATACTCCTTATCACAAATCTGCGACACACTCAGCAGATTGTGCTTCAGTTATTCAACAAAGTTCACATTTTCTAACGTCATCTTCCCGTTAGTTACCGTACCCCTTCCTGTTATTTTGCCTCCACTCTCACCGGCAAAACTGACTCTTGCTCCTTGAACAGGTTTTAAATCTTGTAACAAATCCTTGTTACCAGTCATGTGCCGGGAACAGCCGCTGTCCACAACCCAAAGATTATTGGACGCCCTGTTCAACTGTTCCTGCACAAACAAAAGAGATTATTAAAATTTGGGGACCCAAGACCTCTTGGTCTTGGGTCGATTAACCTTCCTAACAGAACTCACACACCTTGGCTGACCAAAGTTATCATTTGAAAAATTTCCACAAGTCCAAACAGGATACCTCCTTGGAGACTGATAGTGAGGCCAACCAAACCGACGAACATTAATAGAATCAAAAGAATTATAGCCTTTGGTTTGGTTATTAGTGGTATAAAAACGAGATGTGTTTCTTTGAAAACCTGTATTATATTTCAAATTTGAATGGTTTTCATTTTTAACATTTAAACGATTTCCAGAAACCTTAGTCTCAGTTTTCGAGGGCCTCACCTCTCTGAAACGCTGCTTCAGAGGGCAATCAGCAACAAGGTGCCCTGTTTGATTACATCTAAAACAACATCTATATTCAGCTTTCTTTTCAGCAGATGTTTTAGATGTGGAGGCAGTATTACCACCCGTACGTCTCACATAGGGTGGGACATATGGGTTGAGTGGAGTACTCTTTTGAGTTGATTTAACCTTTTCTCCACTAGTGGGTAATACTTCCTTCTCTTTTGTCTTACCCGACTCGGATGACTTATCCGAATCAGATGAGACTGGACTTGAAATTTTAATTTTTGAGACAGGCGAACTTGTTTCGCCTTTACTAACTTCAGTACTTTACCAGTTTCCTTAGCAGGACCTGTCTGATCAGCTACAAAATTAACAGATTCATGAACACTAGGATTGAAAGTATAATTATGGTTATATGGTGGTGGAACCTCATGGTAACCAATTCCTCCCCTCTTAGGTGAGGAACCTTGATCACTGACGAGGTGATCAAGAATAGCAGAGGAATTCCGGAATTGCTCCAGTTTCCTATTTAGTTCCACCACTTTTAACTGGTGATCAGCAATCTGCTTTTCTTTCTCAGCAATTAACTTGGTTTTCTCTTCTAAAACCTCGTAGCTTAGATCGATCACATCAATTTTTTCAGCTAATTTTGTTTTTAAACTTTTAACGTCCTTTTCACACGCTTTAATTTTTATTCTATAATTATTTTCTCTTTCTTTGTAAAATGATGATCTTCTTTCAAGGTTTTAAATTCGGCATCCAATTTAACATACTGATCAGTAATTGTAGCAAGCTGTTCAGACAAGTTCTCACATTTAGTACAGATTGGTTTAGTACATACCTCGGAGTTCTGGTCATTAGCCATAAATGCTTCTTCATTTTCAGCAGCTTTCAAACATTCTTCAGCTGCAACCTTCGCCATGTGTGCCTGCTCAAAGAGTTCTCCAGAGAACATATTCCAGTTGTATTCTCTAGCATCAGACATCATGGCATTATTCCCATTGTTATTTCCACTTTGCTGTGTAGTCCTCCCCTGACTACGTTCTACCCGTGCATTAGTGCACTCCTTTGCAAAGTGTCCATTTCGTTGACAATTGTAACACCTCACCCTTGACTTATCAAATCCTGGCTTTCCACCTACGAACTTTCTGCCAGTCTTCTTCATGAAACGCTTCACTCTTCTGACTATCATCGCCATCTGCCACTGCAGATCCATCTCCTCCAGATCATCAGGATCGATCTGGTCATAGTCTTCTTCCAAAGCAGCAGGGTCCACAATCTTCCCTTGTATGTAGTTCTCATAAGAAGCAATAAAAGATGCATAGACTGCAAACTGCTCTTCAGCAGATTTGACACTCATTGGCATCTTAGTGTAGTTATTGCTTGAAGCACTGGGAGAGAAACTACTCTTGGATGTTTGAGGTTTCGCAGCACTTGATCCTCCAGCAACAAAGCAAACATCACCGTTCATGTTTACTGACACATTTCCTTCATGAGAAGAGTTAGAACCTGACTCTCCTTTGGAGTAGTAAGCAGCAGATTCAGACTTCGAACTTGAGCCTGAGTTAACTTTGGCACCATACATACCAGGGTCTTGAATCTGATCTGTTGGTGTCTCTTTACGAACCATATTAAGCTCAAAGGTTCTGAGCTTGTTTACTGCTGTCTCCAAATCATAATTAGGAAAGTCTCTGTCTTCCCTCATTAGAACAGTGTACATTTCCCACTTCGGTGGGAGAGCATCGAGAAGCTTCTCAACTATCTCCTCTTCTCTGTAAGCAATCGAATAGTTGTTCAGCTCTGTCATTAGATGATAATATCGGGTGATAATATCATCGAGTGATTCGTTCTTCAAATGCTTGAACACAGAGAACTGGGTCTTTAACAGCTTAATCTTCGAGGCACGAATACCCACGTTCCCTTCGAATCTATTCTCAAGAGCATCCCAAAGCTCTCGTGCAGAAGTGTACTTCCTGAATGTATGGAGAACCTCTTGAGGAAGAGCCATAGTAATTGCAGCATGGGCCTTGCTCTCGGCCTCATACATTTTCTTCTCTTCTTCCTCCATCTTGCTGTACTTCTTAACCACATCACGACCTTCGTACTCCATTGTCGGTGGGATATATCCATCCTGGATGCACACCCACATCTTTGCATCCTGGTATTTAATATACTGAATGAATCTATCTTTCCACGCTACGAAGTCTGTTCCTTTCATCAACCTTGGGGCCTTAGTAGCCGACCCCACTTCGAGTTCCATTTTGACTAACTCTGAGATGTTCATCGGCGACATCTTCTCGAAAACACGAAAAACCCGAAAAATCAAAAAAATTCTTCCAAACAGTACTATAGGCGAAGTTAAGGATAACTTCGCTTAAGTGTTAACTTCGCTGGAAAAACCTTAAATTCGCGTGACTTGGCGAAGTTGAGAATAACTTCGCTTAAGGTAAGCGAACTTAGGAGGTAAACGAAGTTGAGGATAACTTCGCTTAGGCGAACTTATGAGGTAGTCGAAGTTGTGGTTAACTTCGCTTAACCTTATATCTTCGCTGAAACCCTACTTCCAGTGACGGCAACTTCGCCTGAAGAACGACAACTTCGCCCGAAGAACACTGAAAATATTCAGATCTGTTTTCGACGATTTAGCAGTTTCCGGTCGGTGTAACGGCTTGAATATGACTGTATAAGGTGAGTATAACACAATATCAACGAAAAAGCGTCCCGCGAATAGGTCAAACGAGACGTTTTCTACACCCGCGTGAAATCCCGAACCTCACAATCGAGCCTAAGCTCTGATACCAATTGTAGGTTCCCGGACGGATCGTACACGGGATAACGCTATCTACGCAGGTGCGGAATCCCTGCGTAGGTAGTTACGAGCGTAGAATACGTAAAACACGAACACACGATACAAATGAAACCACGTTATATTATAACTCGAACCACGTCTATTACAGACACTTGACACGTGAAATGATCACAGCTATCACGAACTCTGAAACGAACTATCAAAAACCGAACTCTAAACAGTAACCCGTAGGTTACTTAAATACACGACAACTTCGCCTCAGGCGAAGTTGTCTATAACTTTGCTCGTTGAACAAGTTCGCCTAGGCGAACTTGTCAACAACTTCGCTTGGTTAACAAGTTCGCCTAAGCGAACTTGTCAACAACTTCGCTGTTACACAAACAATTACATAAACAATATTACAGACTCGATTACAGACTTTATACATATGAACTACTGACATCTATGCACCAACAAGAGGATGCATGCAAGTATCCTTGGGATCCAGATGAGTGCAATCCTGTAGACCCTAAGTGCTGGAAAGATGAGGATGCAGGGTTGTACGCCATGGTCGACTCCGGATGCAAAAATCCTGAAGATCCTGGAGGAGTGAAATCCATAGAAACCTGTTTAGAGATCTTCTTCAAGCACACTTCTAAAATGACACAAGAGCCTCTATTTATAGGCTGTCTGGAAATAGAAGCACAACCCCGTGCTTTATTTAGCACGGCCTTGTGTCTACGTGTCCCAGTTGCACGTTGTCATATCGTACATGACGACTCACCACGACCCCGTGCTTCCTGAGGCACAACCCCGTGCTTTTTATTGACGTGTGCTAATTCTTATTGTCGTTTTTGAAAGGTGACCACGGCCCCGTGTCCATTGAAGCACAACCCCATGTCTAGTTGTCCACTATTTTGTCTTTTCTTGTAGATTTTTGTCTTTTCGGATAGGTGAGCACGACCCCGTGTTCCCAGAAGCACGACCCCGTGTTTCCAGAAGCACAACCCCGTGTTTCCAAAAGCACAGCCCTGTGTTTCCAAAAGCACAGCCCCGTGTTTCCTGAAGCACATCCCCAGGTTCTCAGAAGCACAATCCCATGTTCTCTGAAGCACAACCCCATGTTTTGCTGTTTTCTTTGGTTTTTTTGGTTTTTTCATTTGTTTCTTTGTTTAAGGATTGGATTCACTTGAAAATACATTTTAACATGATAAGTAGTTATTTTAACTATATTATATGATAGAAGTTGCAGTTTTTTGAGATTATTTGATGCTAAAAATATGTATATTTTTATATTCATCAAACATCCCCACACTTGAACCTTGCTTGTCCTCAAGCAAGCTACTTATAAATATTCTATAAAAATAGCAAGTTAGGACCATAGATTAAACATCCCCAAAAGAGTTCCAAGAAAATGGGAACAAAATATCCAACCTTAAGTCATAGGAATATTTGTAGTTATATATAAAAAGATGATTTGTTTTTATGAGCTTCCGTTTGTGCAAAACGTCACATTCTCACAATTTTCACTCACACTCGGTTTTATATTTGATCATACATGTGATGTATGTATGTGAACACTCTTAGCCAAAATGTGACCTGTGATAAATAAGCTTGTAACAAGTTCAAATCTCCACCTTTGTGAAGGGTTGCATAGATCAGAGGTAATATGAGTTGGTTTTGTGTGAGTAGGGATTTGGTATTTTGTGGTGGTTCAAGGGTTTAGGTTAATGAGGACGGTAAATACAACTTCTGTTGATTGTCGTGAGTCTTAAGATGTCTTCAACGGTTAGCTCCTTTCTCCCGATTGCTAATTTTTTTAATCTTGTGACTCTTTTAAGGTCAGATTGTCAAGACCAGCTTTATCAAGGATGTGGATCAGTTCTTCCTCAATCCTGCTCTGAACATAACTCCCAACTCTAATAGATCGTTTAGCTTTGAATCTAATAGCCCCCACCCTAATTAGTTCGGTATATTCATTTGAGATTGAGTTTTACTTTTTCTACATCTTTCTTCGTGGGACAGTTTCCGTATCCTAAGCATCGTTCATATATTTTTACTCTTCTTTTCATTGCGCTTTTGGAAACTCCACAAAATGTTGGCCTTTGTTCGTATTGGCGCCACTTTTTCTTCACCTCATTGCTGAAGAGAAAGATTCTCTCCCTAACTTCTGGAGGCAACCTAGGTTTTTGCGAAATGTATGCAGCAAAGGAAATTGAAATCGAAAGAATGCATTTCCAGTTCTTTAGGGTCTGCCGGTAAAAGACCAGTGTTGTATTTTACCGGTGAGAGGGATAAAGTGGTAAGGTTTTTGGATAAGGTTTTTGGGTTTTTTGATTTGGAGAATGGTTTGAGGGAATGGTGACAACATTACCTTCTTCTTTATATAATGGTTTGTGTGGTCTTGAAATGAATATTCGTGACAATTTTTAAATCACACGAAATATATGACTCACTCAAAGCTTCCAAAAAAATATTTATACGGCATGAGGTTTATCTCACCGTAACGGAGGAATTGGGTATAAACGCCATATTTTGCATAATTTATTCTCAGTATTACAAAACTTCTTTTTACTTTTTCACTTTTTGGTCATAACAGATTTCTAGTTGGTTATTTGCAAAAAAATTTCTTGGATTTTCTTTTGGTTTTGTTCTAAAAATAGTCTTTACTTGCTACAAAAATTTTGTTATTATAGAATCTTATAATTAGTTGAGCAAGCATTTGGTCAAGTAATTACCCTCCCCATACTTGAATCTCACATTATCCTCAATTTGAAAAGATTCATAAAAAGATTAATAAAAAGATTCATATGAAGTGTGGAGGGTAAAATGGAAAGAAACTTCCCTACGGGCCAACAAAATTTCGACAGAGCGTCCCCTGTTTTTCGTCCGTTTTCTTGTAGTGTACCTAAATCATAAAAAAAAACTGCACACAACCAACAAACATTCAAAGCATAATAATACTGAAAATTATTATTATTTTGTAATTATTATTGTTATTATATAATAATTATTATTTTATTTTTTATTATATATTTTTATTTTAACCTATCTAGTTTAATCAGGGTCTTGGCCAAACCCTACTTCAAGTATGCTCATTGGTTTTGGTGGAGGATTATCACCTCCGAGACGGCTTCAAATGGTCCATCGAAGTATGGTTTTAATCGATGTCCATCGGCTTTGAAATTATGGCCGTCAGAATTTGCGATCTCGACTGTCCCATAGTCAAAAATAGATTCAACTATGTGTGGATCTGTCTAACGAGATTTCAAATTTCCTATGAAAAGAAGTAAAGGTGTGTTGTATAATAGTACACGATCGCCAACTTGAATTTTTTGTTTCCTTTTAAATGGGTGTCTTGTAAACGTTTAGTGTTTTCTTTGTAAGACCAGGAGTTTTCATATGCCAGTGCTCTAAGTTCATCTAGTTCGTGAATTTGTTCTTTCCGGTTTTTACCGGCGGACATTAGATCAAAGTTCACTGCTCTGAGAGCCAAGTAAGCTTTGTGTTTTAGTTATACCGGTAGATGACATGCTTTCCCATAAACAAGTTTGAAGGGTGTTGTTCCTAGGGGGTTTTGTAGGCTGTCCTAATGGCTCACAAAGCGCCATCTAACTTTTCTGCCCAATTTTTGCGATTTATTTCTATCTTTCTTTCGAGGATCCTTTTTATTCCCCTATTCGAAACTTCTACTTGCCCACTGGTCTGAGGGTGATATGGTGCAGCCAAATGGTGGTGAACTCCATAACGTGCTAAGACTTTGTCCATCAAGGCATTGCAGAAGTGAGTACCTCTGTCGCTGATTAGGGCTTTTGGAGTACCGAATCGTGAAAATAACTTTTCAGAAATCGTACAATTATTCGAGCGTAGTTATTGGGAAGAGCTTGTGCTTCTACCCATTTAGACACGTAGTCGACTGCTACAAGGATGTACTAATTCTCTCGAATGAGTTAGAAAATGGGCCCATGAAATCTGTTCCCCATACATCAAAGTCTTCACATATTTGAATGCCTTTTATGCCATTTCAATTTTGGCTGAGATGTTTCCGGCTCTTTGACAAGCGTCGCATGCTTGGATAAAAGCATGTGCGTCTTTATATATGGTGGGCCAGAAGAATCCTGCGTCAAACGCTTTTCTAACCGTGGTGGTGGAAAATTACCATCAATAATTTCCTTGCGATGTTCTTTTGAAGCTGGGCATTCTAAGCGTGAAAGATGGTCTGCGGCTACATTCTCTGCTCCTATCTTGTCCTTGACTTATATGTGTTGGAATAGTAGAATCCATCGGATGAGTCTCGGTTTAGCATGTTGTTTGTTGAAGAGGTATCGAATGGCTGCATGGTCGGTGTAAACTATGGTTTTGGAAAGAACGAGGTATGATCTAAATTTTTCAAAGGCAAAAACTACTGCTAGTAACTCTTTTTCGGTTATGGTGTAATTTTTTGTGCATCATTAAGAGTTTTTCTAGCATAGTAAATTGGATGAAAATGTTTTTCTTTGCGTTGTCCGAGTACGGATCCAACTGTAAAGTCACTTGCATCGCACATGATTTCGAATGGAAGGGTCCAATAGGGTGTAGTCATGATCGGTGCGTTGACAAGTTTGTCTTTTAATATGCTGAATGATTCAACACATTCTTCTAAGAAGACGAATGGTGTGTCTTTCTTCAAAAGTTTGGTCATAGGTCTAGAAATTTTGGAAAAGTCTTTATTGAAGCGACGGTAGAATCCTGCGTGGCCTAGAAAACTTCTAATGGCTCTAACTGAAGTTGGTGGTGGAAGTTTGGATATGGTTTCTAATTTTGCCCTATCAACTTCCAATCCTTTTTGAGATATCTTGTGACCGAGAACAATGCCTTCTTTGACCATAAAGTGGCATTTTTCCCAGTTGAGTACTAGATTTACTTCCTCACACCTAGCCAACATTTTGTCTAGGCTTTTTCAAACAATGATCGAAGGAGTCTCCAAAGACTGTGAAGTCGTCCATGAAAACTTCCATAGAGTGTTCGATCATTTCCTGAAAGATGGCAACCATGCAACTTTGGAAGGTAGCTGGAGCATTACATAGTCCAAATGACATTCTTAGATAGGCGAAGGTTCCATACGGACATGTATAGGTTATTTTCTCCTGATCCTCAGGAGCAATGGGAATTTGAAAGTATCTGGAAAATCCATCAAGAAAACAGTAGAACATTTTTCCAGATAGACGTTCAAGCATTTGATCGATAAAAGGGAGTGGAAAATGACCTTTTCTTCTGGCCCCATTAAGCTTCCGGTAGTCAATGCAAACTTGCCAGCCTGTGATGGTCCTTATTGGTATCATTTGATCGTCCTTCTCGTTCATTACAACTGTCATTCCTCTTTTCTTGGGTACTACTTGAACTGGACTAACCCATGGTGAATTTGAGATATGGTAGATTAATCCGTTCCTTCTTCACCACATCTTGCATGTTGGGATTGAGACGTCTTTGATGTTGGACCATAGACTTGTATTCTTCCTCCTTGAGGATTTTATGAGTAGAAAAGGAAGGACTGATGCCCTTGATATTCATGATCTTCCATGCGATGTGTAACATTTTGGGTTTTTCGCTTTATCATTTGTAACCGTTACCCGACCCACTTTCGGGTCCGGGCTTTATCATTAATAATATCCGCATTTATCGAGTTATAAATTATTATTATATTTATATTTAAACTATTTAATTTTGACACTTTTAACCCAAAGTATAAGTTCCAACCATTCTGTGTCCATCTCCAACTTGAGGGGCCTGTATGTAAATTCTATTCTAACCCATTTCCATATCTGGTTAACCCATTTAACCATATCACTGTTTAAACGGGTTTTCTTGTACCCGAATCAAACAATCAATCAATTAATAGTCCATAAAAACTAACTTATTAATATATAAATCGGGTAATAAAACTAAAGATAACATTTTATGAAGTATAATCTTATAAATCAAAAATAATAGTTTAACAATAAATCCTTACAAATATAATATTATTATTTCAGTTGTCACTTAACTATTGTCGTAATCAAGATCTTTATTCTAAACATATCCTTTATTCTCATAGGCCATAACGTTCGTGTGTGATTCTTTTTCCTCATTTTTCCTATCTTTGTCATCCTCGTTCATCCTTGAGGTGAGTACCACATTCCCCCTTTTTACTCGTTTTCATAATGTTTTGGGGACATATGTGTAACTTAGTATATTTTCACATTTATCTATACACAAAACTGCAATCGTTTGTCTTATGTGTTAACTAATCTCATGCCATACTTGCTATATGTTTATGTGCTTAATGTGAACCGCATTCGGAGAGGTCCAGCATAATCTCAGAAAATAGTATGATCATACGCTAGTCGATTTAGCTTTGTGCTTTTCGACATCTCATTTTATTTGCTCATTGGTTGATTTGTTAATCTCATTTGACTCGTTGCACCTACGTATTTTATTATATATGTAAACTGAATTGCTGTGTTGCTCACTCAACCTCGTGTTGACAAACTATATTATTTTCACGCATATGCAGGTTACCGTTTGATGTGAAGTGTGGACTTCGAAGGATTGTTTTAAGGACTAATACTAGAAGAGTTTATTTTGAGACTATGATTGTCATTTGAATTATTTGATGTTTTGTTTTACTTTGGATTTCTTTTTGTAACGAATTATGGTGTTATTTGAATTAATAAATAGATATTTGAATTTTTATAATTGCTTGATAGTAACCTTACGATCTGTGACAATCAGTCCACGCCCGGGCATTTCCGCCGTAGGTTGGGGTGTGACAAGATGGCATTCTTATGATTCTTAAGAACCTTAAGATGTTCGTCTTTCTCTTCTTTAGAAATGTGAGATGAAATAATTACTGGAAGTCGAGAGTCTTTTTCGAGAAAGGCATACTCGAGATGGTTTGGAAGTTCTTTTAACTCTAAGGCTGGTGGTTCTTCAATTGATGGTTTTGACTTTTCATTAATTTCAGTTATCTCATATACTACTTCTGATGTCTCTTGATTGTTGTCACTAGTATTGAGATTTTCGTTTTCTAAGATTAGTTTGGTGTATGTATCAGTTAAGATTTGTGTATCTAGTGGGTTAGTGATGGAGGAATCTCTCACATAGCAACTCACGATAGAATCAATGATATCGACACAATATAATGTGTCATCGTGATTTTATGGATATTGCATAGATTTTCCTATGTCAAAAGTGATTGCCTCGTCATTGACCCTGAGAGTGATTTTTCCGGTGCAAACATCAATAATAGCATTTGCAGTGGCTAAGAAGGGTCTTCCTAAAATCAGAGGTACACTTTTGTCTTCCTCCATGTCTAGAATCACAAAATCTACTGGGAAAAACTTGTCAATTTTGACAAGCATGTTTTCAACAATGCCCCAAGGATATTTAACGGATTGGTCATCTAACTGAATGCTCATGCGGGAGGGCTTTGGTTCTCCTATCCCTAGTTTTGCAAAAACTGAATAAGGCATTAAATTAATACTAGCTCCTAGGTCAGCCAGGGCATTGCTAACAGACAAATTTCCTATGAGATAAGGGATAATAAAGCTCCCTGGATCAGTCATTTTCGGCGGCAACTTGCTTTGGAGGAAAACTGAACATTCTTTACTCAAGGTGACATGCGAGAGCTCCTCCAGTTTCCTTTTGTTGGTCAGCACTTCTTTAAGAAACTTTGCATAGTTTAGCATTTGAGAAATGGCTTCGACGAAAGGGATATTGATATGGAGTTGTTTGAATAGTTCTAAAAACTTCCTGTACTAAGCTTCCAATCTCTCCTGTTTCAGCCGTCCAAGGTTTGGAATAGGTGGAATATAAGTTCAGACTGGTTCCTTAGGTTGTACGGTGCCTATTGGGATCAGTCTTTCATGTGTTTTATCATGGGATTCCTTCTCCATAACTAGTTCTAAAGTTGGTGAGTGCCATTTCTTAATGTAACAACGTTGGCTGTTGCATTTGGGTTTGTTATTGTGTTGCTTGGAAGAGAGCCGGGTGGTCTTTTAGACAATTGTCGGGAAATCTGTCCGATCTGAGTTTCTAGATTCTGGAATGATGCTTGTTGACTTTTTAGGTCAGCTTCAAGCTTCAATAACACTCCGCTGATATTAACAGCTCTTAAGTCGGCCTTGTTTTCTGCTTCATTTGTCTTGGTCATGATTTGGATCAACATTTCTTCAATTGCTGAGTAGCTTGGATTTTGATGGCTACTGGAACTTTGGTCTTGGAATTGAGGTTTAGGCTGGAAGGATTAATTCATCGGTCTCTTTTCGAATCCGGGTAGGGTTTAAGTGTTACCTCCGTCTTTCCAATTGAAATTCGGGTGGTTTCTCCAACCTGTATTGTAGCTGTTGTTGAAAGCGTTGTTTTGACGGGCGATGAAGTCGACTTCTTCCATGGCCATAACGACTTGTTTTCAGTCACTTGTCTTATGAGTTCCTCCACAAGTGTCACAGGTGAGTTTGGTTTTTGATAGTTTGGCTTGAAGCTGTTCGAATTATTTAGAAAGGGCTTCAAGCTGTGCGGTGACAAGAGTGGTTGAATCGACGTAGTGCAATCCTTTATGTGTAGGTGTAGATCTTGGTGGGTTATAAGCGAAACTCTTATTTGCTGCCTTCTCCATGATTTCAAATGCTTCGTTAGGTGATTTGGATCCCAGGTCTCCACCGGCGACGTGGTCGATGGCATGTTTATTTTGACTAGATTGTGCGTCAAAGAAAGTTTGTACTGGCAACCATTCGTTCAGTTCATGGTGTGGGCATCTTCTCAGAGGAATTTTGTATCTCTCCCATGCTGCGTGTAATGACTCATAATCATCGGTCCAGAATCCGGTAATGCTGGCTCGGTATTTGGCAGTTTTATCAGGCGGAAAGTATTTGAGGAGAAACTGTTCAATCATTTGGTTCCAAGTGGTGATCGATCCGGAGGAAAAAGATTCTATCCGTTCCAGGGCTTGTCTCCTTAGAGAGAAAGGAAATAGTTTGAGTTTGATCTGATCTTCTGAAGAGTTTTGTATTTTAAAGGTTCCGCAGATTCGTAAGAATCGAGATATATGAGAAAGAGGGTCATCGTTGAGGAGACCATGAAATTGAACTAAATTTTCCACCATATGAATGGTGCTTGATTTGATTTCTAAATTCCCGGTGATTTCAGGTGGAGCCACTCCATTGCCATAGCCTTCGAGGGTTGGCTTGGCATATTGGCTCATGTTCGGCTCATTGTTTTGGGCCACCATCATTTCTTCGGTTTTATTTTCTCCTGGTGTTGTGGCGTCTACTGATTCGTCTTTGATTGTTTCGGCAGTTTCTGTAGTCCGTTTACTTGCTCATCGGCGAAAGAAGTTTCGTTCCAGTTCAGAAATTGGAGAAATAAGCTCATGCTCAAATGTAGAGGACATACATGGGATTAAATCAAATTTAAACTATTTAAATTAAACTAAAGGTTAGTTAAAGTTAAACTACGAGTTAGGCTAAGCTATTCTAAAAACTATACTAAGGTCTAAATTAATTAAGCTAAAGTAAAGGATAGACTAGCCTTAAAAATATATAGTTTAATAGTTAGAAGAAATAAAATAAAATAAAATAAAAGTTAAAAATTTGTACAATTATAGACAATGATTAAATTAAAACTTGGATCGTTCTTAGAAACGTACCGTGTCCCTGGCAACGACGCCAAAAACTTGATGTGTGATGCGCGTGCTAGTAATATTTAAAAGAGACCGAAGTTTTAGCTTTTGCACAAGATCGTGTTTTAAATTTATCAAAGTGATTTATACTAAGACTAAACACACACAAAATAGGCAAGTGTACCTATCGTATATGTAGAATAGTATTGGTAAGAACCAAGTATCGATCCGTGGACACAAATGTTTCTGATCATGAATCGTCGTTTTACTTTAACGGAGGTTTTAATCATATTGGGGTTGATTTTTAATTTTTATATAATATAAATACTTAAATATAATATATAGGTGACAAGAAGAGAAGTTCTAAACGAGTAGTTCAATTATATGAAGGTTACTATCTAAGATCAAGAATCCTCTCCATTTATCTTTGATGATTATAAAGTAAACAGGTGATCGACTTGTCGTAATAATATATGATAGAATAGCCCCTCATTTCTAAGTGAGCATATCCTATGACATAAAAGAATGTAGCATGCGCATTTTAAAGTCAACCATTTCCTAATGTAATGCTACCACGAGAATGTCAATTTAAGTAGGCAAGTAGTTTAGTAAAGTAGAAAGATTAGGATTGACTTAGATTTCTCAAATACCAAATCTAACAACTTTGGGTGGTTATAGTTTAGTCACACAACCTCCCCTTGGTTGATTTAAGTAGGTTATAATTACACATTCCGTTAACATATGATTTCTTTAACTAGCATGATATCCTAAGCAATCGTGTTAACGATGTTATTTTAGAATTACCAAAACTAGAGAAATAGATCATAACTTATATCTCATCATTTCTAAGTACAATATAAGGATCCATGTTTCGATAAATTATCAAAGTATTCTATCTTTCAAGAACATGAATCGATCATGAATGATTATCAATATGATTGTCAATCACCAACTTTGAATTGTTGAATTAAGATAGTGAAACATTTCTCATCAAAAGATAATTGCAAAATAACCATGTACTTTACTAAACTAAATCACATGTTTTATATAATCATCAAGTAAAACAAAACTTCTTCATAGATTTTAGATGGTAAATGGAGTTTAGCTCATAATGAGCATTGTTATGAAAATAAAAAGAGATGATAATAACAAACACATGATTAAACTAGAACAATCTAACCAAATGTGGATGAATCTCCCTTCTTAATGATGATGATGGATTATGATGATGTTGATGATGATGGATGATGATGGTAACCTCCAAGGCTTCAAACTCCTCACAAGATCTTCAATATGAGTGTAATGTGGGTGTTTTTATAAGAGAAACCCGTTTAGAGATCTTTTTCAAGCACACTTCTCAAATGACACAAGAGCCTCTATTTATAGGCTGTTTGGAGATAGAAGCATGGCCCCGTGCTTTATTAAGCATGGCCCCGTGTCTACGTGTCCCAGTTGCATGTTGTCAGATCGTATATGATGACTCACCATGGCCCCGTGCTACCTAAGGCACAACCACGTGCTTTTTAGTGACATGTGGTAATTCTTTTTGTCGTTTCTGAAAGGTGACCACGACCCCGTGTCTATTGAAGAACGGCCCCGTGTCCAGTTGTCCACTATTTTGTCTTTTCTTGTAGATTTTTGTCTTTTCTGATAGGTGAGCACGACCCTGTGTTCCTAGAAGCACGACCCCGTGTTTCCAGAAGCACAACCCCGTATTTCCAAAAGCATAGCCCTCTGTTTCCAAAAGCACAGCCCCGTGTTTCCTGAAGCACATCTCCATGTTCTTAAAAGCACAACCCCATGTTCTCTGAAGCACAGCCCCATGTTTTCTGAAGCACAACCCCATGTTTTGCTGTTTTCTTTAGTTTTTTTGGTTTTCTCATTCGTTTCTTCGTTTAAGGCTTGGATTCACCTGAAAAAACATTTTAACATGATAAGTAGTTATTTTAACTATATTATATGATAGAAGTTGCAGTTTTTAGAGATTATTTGATGCTAAAAAGATGTATATTTTTATATACATCAAACATCCCCACACTTGAACCTTGCTTGTCCTCAAGCAAGTTACTTATAAATATTCTATAAAAATAGCAAGTTAGGACCATAGCTTAAACATCCCCAAAAGAGTTCCAAGAAAATGGGAACAAAATATCCAACCTTAAATCATAGGAATATATGTAGTTATATATAAAAAAGTGATTTGTTTTTATGAGCTTCCGTTTATGCAAAACGTCACGTTCTCATAATGTTCACTTTCACTCGGTTTTATATCTGATCATACATGTGATGTATGCATCTGAACACTCTCAGCCAAAATGTGACATGTGATAAATAAGCTTGTAACAAGTTCAAATCTCCACCTTTGTGAAGGGTTGCATAGATCAGAGGTAATATGAGTTGGTTTTGTGTGAGTAGGGATTTGGTATTTTGTGGTGGTTCAAGGGTTTAGGTTAATGAGGACGGTAAATACAACTTCTGTTGATTGTCGTGAGTCTTAAGATGTCTTCAATGGTTAGCTCCTTTCTCCTGATTGCTATTTTTTTTAATCTTGAGACTCTTTTAAGGTCAGATCGTCAAGACGAGTTTTGTCGAGGATGTGGATCAGTTCTTTCTCATTCCTGCTCTGAACATAACTCCCAACTCTAAGGGATCGTTCGGCTTTGAGCCTAATAGCCCCCACCGTAATTAGTTCGGTATATTCATGTGACGTGAGTTTTACATTTTCTACATCTTTCTTCATGGGACCAGTTTCCGTATCCTAAGCATCGTTCATATCTTTTTGCTGTTCTTTTCATTGCGCTTTTGGAAACTCCACAAAATTGTGGCATTTGTTCGTCTTGGCGCCACTTTTTCTTTACTTCATCGTTGAAGAGAAAAATTCTCACCCTAACTTCTAGAGGCAACCTAGGTTTTTGCCAAATGTATGCAGCTAAGGAAATTGAAATCGAAAGAATGCATTTCCAGTTCTTTAGGGTCTGCCGGTTAAAGACTAGTGTTGTATTTTACCAGTGAGAGGGATAAAGTGGTAAGGATTTTGGATATGGTTTTTGGGTTTTTTTTTTATTAGGAGAATGGTTTGAGGGAATGGTGACAACATTACCTTCTTCTTTATACAATGCTTGGGAATGGTGACAACATTACCTTCTTCTTTATACAATGCTTCGTGTGTCTTGAAATGAATATATGCGACAAGTTCTAAATCACACGAAACATATGACTCACTCAAAGCTTCCGAAAAAAATATTTATATGGCATGAGATTTATCTCACAGTAACGGAGGAATTGGGTATAAACGTCATATTTTGCATAAATTTATTCTCAGTATTACAAAACTTCTTTTTACGTTTTCACTTTTTGATTATAATAGATTTCTAGTTGGTTATTTGCAAAAGAATTTCTTGGATTTTCTTTTGGTTTTGTTATAAAAATAGTCTTTACTTGCTACAAAAATTTTGTTATTAGAGAATCTTATAATTAGTTGAGCAAGCATTTGGCCAAGTAATTACCCTCCCCACACTTGAATCTCACATTGTCCTCAATGTGACATGCGAGAGCTCCTCCAGTTTCCTTTTGTTGGTCAGCAATTTTTTGAGAAACTTTGCATAGTTCAGCATTTGAGAAATGGCTTCGAAGAAACGGATGTTGATATGGAGTTGCTTGAATAGTTCTAAAAACTTCCTGTACTAAGCTTCCAATCTCTCCTGTTTCAGCCGTTTAGGGTTTGGAATAGGTGGAATATAAGTTCAGACTGGTTCCTTAGGTTGTACGGTGCCTATTGGGATCAGTCTTTCATGTGTTTATCATGGAATTCCTTCTCCATAACTAGTTCTGAAGTTGGTGAGGAAACAGTAGTTGTGCCACTTTTTAATGTAACAACGTTGGCTGCTGCATTTGGGTTTGTTATTGTGTTGCTTGGAAGAGCGCTGGGTGGTCTTTTAGACAATTGTCGGGATATCTGTCCGATCTGAGTTTCTAGATTCTGGCATGAAGCTTGTTGACTTGTTAGGTTAGCTTCAAGCTTCAATAACACTCCGTTGATATCAACAGCTCTTAAGTCGGCCTTGTTTTCTGCTTCATTTGTCTTGGTCATGATTTGGATCAACATTTCTTCAATTGCTGAGTAGCTTGGATTTTGATGGCTACTGGAACTTTAGTCTTGGAATTGAGGTTTAGGCTGGATGGATTGATTCATCGGTCTCTTTTCGAATCCGGGTAGGGTTTAAGTGTTACCTCCATCTTTCCAACTGAAATTCGGGTGGTTTCTCCAACCTGGATTGTAGTTGTTGCTGAAAGCGTTGTTTTGACGGGCGATGAAGTCGACTTTTTCCATGGACATAACGATTTGTTTGCAATCACTTGTCTTATGAGTTCCTCCACAAATGTCACAGGTGAGTTTGGTTTTTGATAATTCGGCTTGAAGCTGTTCGAATTATTTAGAAAGGGCTTCAAGCTATGCGGTGACAAGAGTGGTTGAATCAACGTAATGCAATCCTTTATGTGTAGGTGTAGATCTTGGTGGGTTATAAGCGAAACTCTTATTTGTTGCTTTCTCCTTGATTTCAATTGCTTCGTTAGGTGATTTGGATCCCAGGTCTCCACCGGCAAACGTGGTCGATAGCCTGTTTGTTTTGACTAGATTGTGCGTCAAAGAAAGTTTGTACTGGCAACCATATGCTCAGTTCATGGTGTGGGCATCTTCTCAGAGGAATTTTGTATCTCTCCCATGCTGCGTGTAATGATTCATCATCATCGGTCCAGAATCCGGTAATGCTGGCTCGGTATTTAGCAGTTTTATCAGGCGGAAAGTATTTAAGGAGAAACTGTTCAATCATCTGGTCCCAAGTGGTGATCGATCAGGGGAAAAAGATTCTATCCATTCCAGGGCTTGTCTCCTTAGAGAGAAATGAAAGAGTTTGAGTTTGATCTGATCTTCTGAAGAGTTTTGTAATTTAAAGGTTTTGCAGATTCGTAAGAATCGAGATATATGAGAAAGAGGGTCTTCATTGAGGAGACCATGAAATTGAACTGAATTTTCCACCATATGAATGGTGCTTGATTTGATTTCTAAATTCCCGGTGATTTCGGGTGGAGCCACTCCATTGCCATAGCCTTCGAGGGTTGGCTTGGCATATTGGCTCATGTTCGGCTCATTGTTTTGGGCCACCATCATTTCTTCGGTTTTATTTTCTCCTGGTGTTGTGGCGTCTACTGATTCGTCTTTGATTGTTTCGGCAGTTTCTGTAGTCCGTTTACTTGCTCGTCGGCGAAAGAAGTCGTTCCAGTTCAGAAATTGGAGAAATAAGCTCATGCTCAAATGTAGAGGACATACATGGGATTAAATCAAATTTAAACTATTTAAATTAAACTAAAGGTTAGTTAAAGTTAAACTACGAGTTAGGCTAAGCTATTCTAAAAACTATACTAAGGTCTAAATTAATTAAGCTAAAGTAAAGGATAGACTAGCCTTAAAAATATATAGTTTAATAGTTAGAAGAAATAAAATAAAATAAAATAAAAGTTAAAAATTTGTACAATTATAGACAATGATTAAATTAAAACTTGGATCGTTCTTAGAAACGTACCGTGTCCCTGGCAACGACGCCAAAAACTTGATGTGTTATGCGCGTGCTAGTAATATTTATAAGAGACCGAAGTTTTAGCTTTTGCACAAGATCGTGTTTTAAATTTATCAAAGTGATTTATACTAAGACTAAACACACACAAAATAGGCAAGTGTACCTATCGTATATGTAGAATAGTATTGGTAAGAACCAAGTATCGATCCGTGAACACAAATGTTTCTGATAATGAATCGTTGTTTTACTTTAACGGAGGTTTTAATCATATTGGGGTTTATTTTTACTTTTTATATAATATAATGTCACACCCCGACTAGGTAAATGCGGAAGCGTAATACGGGAATGTAACAGATAACACTGGTATCAACCACATTGTTTATAAAGAAATTCAACAAACTAATTTACATCATATTACATGGTTTGGTACTAAGTTTACAAACTAGATGAAAATCACATAACCAGTTCACGTGATTGCTTATTCTTTAACATATATGCTAGCGTCTATGTACAGCGATTCGCTTCCGTTCTAGAACCGAGCACATAAGCAAATTATTCCAACTTCGGCTTACCTAAAAGCATGTTAAAACGGGTCAACTACGTCTAGTTGGTGAGTTTCAAGTTTCACGAGTACGGACAAAGTCAGTATACGAGTTCGTAAAGTTCATAGTACATATGTATATAAGTATGTGTATGATGTATTATACTAAGCCACAAGTGAAACCAAGACAGCTCGCACACATGGCCACCCTTGCCCATGTACTCCCGTTGGCATTTAACAGCCACTTTGCCCCAAGTATGTACTATGTCTAACACCACATAGCAGAATTTAATAAGTATAAATGACAATGTGCAACTGGGTTAACATGTTCCGGCATACCCCACCGGCTCTGTCAGTTGGGTTTGTCAAACCGATAGTACTATCCACACGTCACAGCCACGAAGTTAATCACTTGTGTTTGTGGGGACTTTCAAGTGTTAGTACTTAGATAAATCACATCATCACACGATTTCAGGTAAGTAAGTATACATAAACATGCTTTCCACCCCAAAAGGTCGTAAAACAGTCTAGAAAGTGGGGTCATGAAACTCACCTTATTGTAGTTTGAGCAGGTAATATACGTCAGTAAGTGTTATGCCTCGATTATAACTCGTATCCTATAATCGGTATCGTACTGTTAATACTAGAACAGTGTTTAAACCAAATCGGGCTGTATAACTAGTCTGGTTATAGCTGTTAAGCCCAGAATGTGACCATAGTCTTAGATTGTGACGTTGTATACTATGAAATGTTCAAAATCAGACTTGGCTCGGTTTTACCGTTTTTCGAGCCTAGCCAAGTTGATCGTTTATGCGTTTCGGGATTAGGTAAGTTCACACAAACTTAAGTAAATATATTGATTGAATAAATGATTTGATTTATGAAAGAATTTTGAAGTTTTGATATCTGGTTTGATCGCAGGGTTCGTTTCCGTTTTTACACGGGTTTGATTATACAAAACGTGTACAATCCACCCGAATTGTCCGGAATTCTCGTAAAAAGTTCGTTTTTTATCAAATTCATCTAAAACTATGATATTGACCACTTTTGACATTTTGACATACCAGTCAGTCCGTTAAACACAAAACTGCCGGTTTCGTTAAATCAATTATAGTTTAAATCTTTGATTAATCATAACTAATTATGTACTTATATATAAATTATGGAAATTTTTGTAAAAATAAATTAAAATATGGAGAATTTTATAAAAATATTTTCAGAAATTTTATGATTAGTTATTTATTTATAAAAATTCATTTAATGTGTTATAATTAAGTAATAAATAGCCCGTTTATACCAAACGACATCCGAAAAATCCGATAATTTTTCCAAGTGATCTAAATATCATTACATAGCCCCTGCAAAATCTCCAGAATCTAACTCTTTGGCCAAAATGCCGTTTTGCGCGTTTTTCGGCTATTAAAACTCGATTAAAACACAATTGCATAAATAATACTTAGACATCCCAAAATGTTCTCAAACTTTACCAGTGATCTTAAAATAACATTTACGGGTTCCAAACCATATTTCATAATTTTTCATGAATCTTACCTATTTTTCCCGAATAAATGCTAATAATCGTAATAAATTCGCCAAATATTCTCCGTTTACGGAAAATTTACCAAATTTGAACAGGGACTCACTTATGTGATCCCTAATGTCCCTGAAAAGTTTCATAACCTAAAAACAAGCATGTCACAATCGAAGTACAAACAGCCCCTAAACGAGTTAACAGGTAATACCTTGTCGGTTTTTGGTGATTTTCGATAGTTTAAATAAATTTCCGGGTCCTGGGTTGCAAACTCAGAGTATTTACATATCCTATAACATCAAAACAAGCATAAATCATCCATGGAACAGTCTTGTTAACTAGGGTTTCGGTTTTGGTTTCGAACCGAACTTTCAAACCGTAAAAACGTTATATTCATGTTCTAATCCTTGTTTTTGACCAAAAATCTGTATGATACTGCTTTGTAGACATGTTTAACATCAAAAAATAATTTTACTTGATTATTATGGTTTTTGAATGGTTAACCATGTTTAAAACCAATCAAGACCTAATTTTTCATGATTAAATTTTGTTAATCAAGCATGAAATCTTGAGAAATTTGATGTTTATCTTAAGGGTTTGGTATGGATGATGAAGAAGATCAGCAGGGAAATGAGTTGGTTGGAGTTTGGAATGAAAAAAAATATATTTTACCATAGCTTATTTAACAAGCTAATCAAAGGGGTTTCCCCCCAATCTTGCGTACGCCAACAATAAGGGCCCATTGGGCCTCCTTTTGGCCCAATGGTGCCTCGGTTTTCGTGCCACACGTAAAACTTGGTCCAAAATTTAATTCGGGTCCGGTTTTTCGCAAGAAAAGTTATTCGGGTTTAAGAAAAAGCGCGAAAACGAGTGTTTTTCAGCTTATTTTTGTAAAATAAGAAAAACGTACTGACTCGTTGTAAAAATCCAAAATATTTTCACGGATTGCTTAGAACATGTTATATAAGTGTTTTATAAATCTTTTTCGGCTTAACGGATGCTACAATGCTCGTTTTGACGTTAACGATTGCGTTTAACTTATAGTGTATCAATAAACGAAAAATTTTTCGTTTAAATGGTTTTAAACGTACTAGGGCCTAAATATTAATATGTTAGCCTCTATAATATATATATATATATAACTCGTATATGACCCCTCAGTATATATATGGGTCATAATCAGTATCGGTCGGTTACTCGTTTAATCGTTACGAATTAACCGATTTATCATTTACTTGTTACGTAGTGAATATAATATACCTCGTTTTGTCACGAATGTCACATTCTCCCCCCGTTAAGAAATTTCGTCCTCGAAATTGAATTCAATAATAGACGCCTGTTGGCATTCCAGCCTTCCTTCGCCTTTCATGGCCACATATCTTTCCGGCTAAGGAGTATAAACCAATGCTTCCATAGATTCGATCGTGGTTTACAATTATAGCTTCCATACCAAACTCAGAAAGATAGGTAGATCGAGCGCGCTGAGGGAAATTCGAGAGACTTCAGCAGCGCTCGAGAAAGCTACAAGTGCATTGGCTCAACTTGAAGGAGAGTTGTCTTTGGGGGTTAGCTCTGTAAATGTGTAGAGCCAAGTGTAGTGTGGTGTAGTAGTAGGTTTCTAAAGGCCCCAGAACGCTAAAAGGTGAGGGAACCCAAGTTCTCTTACTAAAAAATAAAAAGAAAAATAAGTGACTATAAGGAACCAACGATTCTCGATTTAATGTGTCATCGGTTTTCGTTTTAGGGAACAGGTGTGGGTATTTCTTTCGGAATTCGTTCATTTTGTTATATCGTAACTGTTTGGTTTTCCCGTCCACAATTTCTACCGTTTCCTCTACGAAGTTGAGCTTTTCATCAATCTGAACATCTTCCAGTGGTACTATTGTCGTTTCATCAGTCAAACACTTTTTCAGATTCAATACATGAAACACATCGTGGATAGTGCTCAGTTCTAAGGGTAGTTTCAATCTGTAGGCTACGGGATCAATTTTTGCAATAATCTCAATAGGTCCAATGTATCTCGGGGCTAACTTACCGGTCTTTCCAAACCTTAAAACACCTTTCCACGGCGATACTTTCAAAAACACCTTGTCGCCTATTTCGAAAGATAATGGTTTTCTGTGAATATCGGCATAACTCTTTTGTCGGTCACGGGCAGCTTTCAATTTTTGTTTAATCTTGTGGATCTTATCGGTGGTTTCTTGAATTAAATCGGATATTGAAATTTGAGTATCACCCACTTCTGTCCAACAAAGTGGCGATCTACATTTTCGCCCATATAATGCTTCATACGGCGCTGCTTGTATACTACTATGGTAACTGTTATTGTAAAAGAATTCAATGAGCGGGAGGTGTTGATCCCAATTCCCTATGAAATCCAGTACACAAGCACGAAGTAGATCTTTTAAGGTTTGAATAGTTCTCTCAGATTGGCCATCAGTTTGGGGATGGTAAGCGGTACTCAGATCTATTCGGGTTCCCAAAGCTTCTTGAACTGCTTGCCAGAAATGTGAAGTAAAGTGACTGTCTCTATCTGAAATAATCGACAGAGGTACTCCGTGTCGAGACACAATTTCATCAATGTAAATCTGGGCAAGTTTCTCGGTAGAGTAAGTGTTACGGATTGGAATAAAGTGTGCGGATTTGTTAATCGATCTACAATTACCCAAATGGCATTGTGCCCTCGAGAGGTTTTCGGAAGGTGTGTTACGAAGTCCATGGTAATTTGTTCCCATTTCCATTGGGGAATTTCGGGTTGTTGTAACATTCCCGAAGGTTTTTGGTATTCAGCCTTAACCCTTGCACACGTTGCACATTTACTTACATACATGGCTATATCCTTTTTCATGCCAGGCCACCAGTAAAATTCCTTAACATCTTTATACATCTTGTCAGTACCTGGATGAATAGAATATTTGGATTTATGTGCTTCATCAAGAATAAGTTCGCGGAGTCTATGAAGTGTTGGAATCCAGACCCGGTTTTTATAATAGAATATTTCATCAACTTTCTTCTCAAAATTCTTTTCGTTTCTGTGTAGTTCTTCCTTTTCTAACTGGTCTAATTTTAAGGCTTCGTCTTATGCAACACGAACTTGTTCGATTAGGCTACTTTGGACAATCATTCCGAGTGCTCGTACTCTCAACAGTTTAACTCTGTCTTTTCGGCTTAAAGCATCAGCTACTATATTGGCCTTACCCGGATGGTATTTAATTTCACAATCATAATCATTTAACAGTTCTACCCATCTTCTTTGTCTCGTGTTCAGCTCCTTCTGATCAAATATGTGTTGTAGGCTTTTGTGGTCAGTATAGATGGTACATTTGGTGCCGTACAAGTAGTATCTCCAGATTTTCAATGCAAAGATAACTGCTCCCAATTCCAAGTCGTGGGTTGTGTAATTCTTCTCATGTACTTTTAATTGTTGGGAGGCATACGCTATTACTTTTTTTGTTGCATCAATACGCATCCCAAACCTTTACGAGACGCGTCACAATAGACCACCAATTCATCAGTTCCATCTGGGAGACTTAATAGTGGAGCTTCACATAACTTTTGTTTTAACGTTTGGAAGGCCATTTCCTGTTCTTCTCCCCAATCATACGTTCTATCTTTCTGAGTTAGGAGGGTTAAAGGTTGAGCAATACTTGAAAATTTTTCAATAAATCGTCGGTAATACCCGGCTAATCCCAAAAATTGGCGAATTTTTTCGGCAATTTAGGTACTTGTCAATCTTTAATTGCCTCAATTTTACTTGGGTCCACTTGTATTCCTTGATAATTCACAACGTGTCCTAAAAATTGGACTTCTTGTAGCCAGAATTCACATTTGGACAACTTTGCGTATAACTTCTCTTGCCTCAATAACTCCAAGATTACCCGCAGATGTTGTTCGTGTTCCTCCTTACTTTTCGAATATATCAAAATGTCGTCGATAAATACTATCACGAATTTATCAAGGTAGGGTTTGCAAACTCGGTTCATAAGGTCCATAAACACTGCAGGTGCATGGGTTAATCCAAACGGCATTACCAAAAATCCATAGTGACCATATCGAGTTCGGAAGGCTGTTTTTGCGATATCTTCTTCCTGAATTCTTACTTGATGATAACCCGATATGAGATCAATTTTTGAAAGATACTTCGCACCCTGGAGCTGATCAAACAAGTCATCAATTCGAGGTAAGGGGTATCTATTCTTTATAGTCACTTTATTCAATTCCCAGTAGTCAATACACATTCGAAAACTTCCGTCTTTCTTTTTTACAAATACCAACGGTGCTCCCCATGGTGAATAACTAGGTCAGATAAAACCCCTGTCCAGTAATTCTTGTAACTGGTTGGACAGTTCTTGCATTTCAGAAGGCGCAAGTTGGTAAGGTGCCTTAGAAATGGGAGCTGCTCCCGGTGTCAGATCAATATGGAATTCAACTTGTCGGGTCGGTGGTAAACCAGGCAACTCATCAGGAAATACATCTGAATACTCGTGTACCACTAGGATGTCATCTATTCACTTTTCATCGGGTTCCTTAACTGTTACGCTCGCCAAGTATAATGTACAACCTTGGCGCAAATACTTTAATGCCTTAAGTTGGGATACGAGAGGCAGTATAGTACCAGATTTCTCACATTGAACAGTCATTGCCTCATCATTCGAAAGAGGTATCCTAACAGTCTTATCCTTACAAACAATTTCAGCTTTAAACTTAGACAGCCAGTCCATACCGACTATAACATCAAAACTTCCTAATTCCACTGGAAGTAAATCAATAAGGAACGGGTGGTCGTTTAGGATAAGGGAACAGTTTCGGACTATTCGGTTAACAAGTATAGACTTACCGTTAGCGAGTTCTATCGTATATGGTTTTGTTTTCTCTCTAACCAGCATATTTTCTAAGGGTAAGAAGTTAACGGATACGAAACTTCTATCGGCGCCCGTATCAAACAAAACTGAAGCATACTGACCGGAAACTAAGAATGTACCTGTTACCACATTCGGATCATGACGCGCTTCACTCGATCCTATTACAAAGGCGCGTCCCCTAGCTGCATTGGAGGTTGATGCTTGTGCTTGGTCTGCCTTCTCACTGCACCCTGATTCAGCTTGGGGCCGTGTCTCCGAAAATGATCCGTACTACCACATTCGTAGCAGGTACGGAGGTTCATGATGGGTGGGGTTTGTTGATTGAGTTGTGGTCGGGTTGGTTGAGGTTGAGGTAGTTGGGTTGGTTGTTGTGGTCGGTTTACATTGCTGGTGGGGGTTCTGCAATTGGGGGCATAGTGTCCAGTTCTTCCACACTTGTGACAAACTACTGATTTACAATCACCCGTATGATGAAGATTACATTTCCCACACTTTGGTAGAGTCCCCTTATAAGCCTCTTGTTTCACATTCGAACTGGTCATGGCATAATTTAGGGTATTCGGACGGGCTCGTTTATTTTAGGGTTCTCTTGCATCCTTGTCCCATAATCAGATCGTTTCAAATTCGATGTTTCCCCCGACATCCTTATCACACCACTCCTCGTAAGATCAAAAGTAACAACACCCGCTTGAGATACAGCACTTTCCAATGTTGGGTGGGCTACTGAATTAACTATACTCCTCACGGCAGGAGTCAATCCCTAGATGTAACGTTCAATACGTTTAGCTTCCGTAGTCACTAACCACGGTACTAAGCGAGATAGTTCGTGAGTCTTAAGATGTCTTCAATGGTTAGCTCATTTCTCTCGATTGCTATTTTTTTTTAAATTTTGAGACTCTTTTAAGGTCAGATCGTCAAGACGAGTTTTGTCGAGGATGTGGATCAGTTCTTTCTTAATCCTGCTCTGAACATAACTCCCAACTCTAATGGATCGTTCGGCTTTGAGCCAAATAGCCCCCACCGTAATTAGTTCGATATATTCATGTGAGACTGAGTTTTACATTTTCTACATCTTTCTTCGTGGGACCAGTTTCCGTATCCTAAGGATCGTTCATATCTTTTTGCTGTTCTTTTCATTGCGCTTTTGGAAACTCCACAAAATTGTGGCATTTGTTCGTCTTGGCGCAAATTTTTCTTTACTTCATCGCTGAAGAGAAAAATTCTCTCCCTAACTTCTGGAGGCAACTAGGTTTTTGCCAAATGTATGCAGCTAAGGAAATTGAAATCGAAATAATGCATTTCCAGTTCTTTAGGGTCTGCCGGTTAAAGACTAGTGTTGTATTTTACCAGTGAGAGGGATAAAGTGGTAAGGTTTTTGGGTTTTTTGATTAGGAGAATGGTTTAAGGGAATGCTTCGTGTGTCTTGAAATGAATATTTGCGACAAGTTCTAAATCACACGAAACATATGACTCACTCAAAGTTTCCAAAAAAAATATTTATATGGCATGAGATTTATCTCACAGTAACGGAGGAATTGGGTATAAACGCCAATTTTGCATAAATTTATTCTTAGTATTACAAAACTTCTTTTTACTTATTCACTTTTTGGTTATAACATATTTCTAGTTGGTTATTTGCAAAAGAATTTCTTGTATTTTCTTTTGGTTTTGTTATAAAAATAATCTTTACTTGCTACAAAAATTTTGTTATTAGAAAATCTTAAAATTAGTTGAGCAAGCATTTGGTCAAGTAATTCCCCTCCCCACACTTGAATCTCACATTGTCCTCAAGGTGAAAAGATTCATAAAAAGATTAATAAAAAGATTCATTTGAAGTATGGAGGGTAAAATGGAAAGAAATTTCCCTACGGGCCAACGAAATTTCGACAAGGCGTCCCCTGTTTTCGTCCGTTTTCTTGTAGTGTACCTAAATCATAAAAAAAACAGCACACAACCAACAAACATCCAAAGCATAATAATATTGAAAATTATTATTATTTTGTAATTATTATTTTTATTATAATAATTATTATTTTATTTTTTTATTATATATTTTAATTTTAACATATCTAGTTTAATCAGAGTCTTTGCTAGACCCTACTTCAAGTATGCTCATTAGTTTTGGTGGAGGATTACCACCTCCGAGACGGCTTCGAATTGTCCATCGATGTATGGTTTTAATTGATGTCCATTGACTTTGAACAGACTGTCCCAAAGTCAAAAACTGATTCAACTATGTGTGGACCGGTCCAACGAGATTTCAACTTTCCTGGGAAAAGACGCAAAGGTGTGTTGTATAACAGTACACGATCGCCAACTTGAAATTTTTTGTTTCCTTTTAAATAGGCATCTTGTAAACGTTTAGTCTTTTCTTTTTAAGACCAGGAATTTTCATATGCCAGTGCTCAAAGTTCTTGTAGTTCGTGAATTTGATCTTTCTGGTTTTTACTGGCGGACGTTAGATCAAAGTTCACTACTCTGAGAGCCTAGTGAGCTTTGTGTTTTAGTTCTACTGGTAGATGACATGCTTTCCCATTAACAAGTTTGAAGGGTGTTGTTCTTAGGGGGGTTTTGTAGGCTGTCCTACGGGCCCACAAAGCGCCATCTAACTTTTCTGCCCAATTTTTGCGATTCAGTCCTATAGTTCTTTCGAGGATCCTTTTAATTCCCGTAATCGAAACTTCTACTTGCCTACCTGTCTAAGGGTGACATGGTGTTGCCAAACGGTGGTGCACTCCATACCGTGCTAAGACTTTATCCATCAAGGCATTGCAGAACTGAGTACCTCTGTCGCTGGTTAGGGCTTTTGGAGTACCGAATCGTGAATAAAACTTTTTCAAAAAATGTACAACTACTCGAGCGTCGTTATTGGGAAGAGCTTGTGCTTCTACCTATTTAGACACGTAGTCGAGTGCTATAAGGATGCACTTATTCCCGAATGAGTTATGAAATGGGCCCATGAAATTTGTTCCCCATACATCAAAGACTTCACATATTTGAATGCCTTTTTGAGCCATCTCATTTTTGGATGAGATGTTTCCGGCTCTTTGACAAGCATCGCATGCTTGGATCAAAGCATGTGTGTCTTTATATATGGTGGGCCAGAAGAATCCCGCGTTAAACACTTTTCTGACCGTGGTGGCGGTACTGTGGTGTTCACCAGTAGGTCCTTCATGGAAATGTTTGAGTATATCTAAGGTTTCCTTTCCTGATACACTTATACGAACAACCTGATCGCCTCTTATCCTAAACAAGTACGGATCTTCCCAGAAGTATAACTTAAGATCGGAGAAAAGTTTCTTCCGTTATTGATGAGTTATCCTTTTCTTAAGATTCCTCAAGCTAGATAGTTTGCGAAGTCGGCAAACCAAGGACTTTCATCTTCATCTTTCATTAATTCTTGGATATGCTTGAGAACTTCGTGTGAAAAAATAATCATCAATAATTTCCTTTGTTGGGTCAAAAGTTTGACCCAAATGAGGAGATTTGACCTAAATGAAGAATATGGAAGATTGGAATCTTCTCAACCTCCTCAGAATCTGCTAAGTATTGAATTCGAGCACACCTTGGGTTACGAGCAAGCTTTTACTTAGCCGAGTACGAGATTTTGCCTCCCGGGCAAGGTTTACTTCAAATAGTCTTCTTAAGTGAATATCCGGGCAAGGTATTCTATTTAGTGCATTTCCGAGTAAGAATCACTGATTTGGTATCTCCGAGCAAGGTTCACTTTGTCAAGCAGGTTTGTTCTTCAAAACCAAGTCTTTTACTCTTCCGAGTAAGGTTTGGTTAACCAAGTCCAAGAAGCCAAGTAATTGGAAGACCGGGCAAGGTATTTATCAATAAGTATGGTCCGAGTATACTTGATGAGTTAAGGGAATATTTCTAAGTTATATCGAGTAAGGTTCAGCTCAAGCAAGGTACAGTGATTCCCGAGTACACTTTGCTAATAAGTTATTCAATGACAAAGAGCCGAACAGGATCATAGAAGAATAGGGTTGCTCGTAAGGAGTTGTCAGGCAAAGTCTGATAAATTCAAGAAGACTGAAGTCTACTCGGTGAATATTTTACTTGGTAAAATATTCTTTAAGTAAAGTCTACCGGAAACTGATCCCGAGTACACTTCTATGTTTACCAAGTGTGAAGGAAGGCCGAGTACACTGCGTACTCGGAGACTGAAGATTAATGAAGAGCCTACCCGGAAGACTTACACTTAGTTTATTTTGAATATGTAATTTGAATATGTATTATCGGATAGGGTTTCTAGAAGGAATGACAGCTGTCCTAGGTTGGCAGGCCTATAAATCGAATGTTTAGGGCATGCCGCCAAACAAACAACGATGGCAGAACACACAATTCGGATAAGACCGACTCATTTATTGAGAGAATATTGTGTGACGGCTGTCTCAGGATTCCTAGAAAACCCTAAATCGATTATCCTTTTGTATGATTAACATTATATAAATGGAAATCTTTTGAGTGAATCCTGAGTGTGCCTTCTATCTTTGATTATTCATTGCAACCGTATGTTTGTTATTGATTCCGCCTTTAACAAACGGATATCTTTCTAAATATTGTAACCCGTCATTAACTCTTTGGTCAACACGATTAATCTGTGTGAGTTATGACATGATTTGAGTAAGATCCAGCTGAAATCCAAGGGGACCGACAAGTGGTATCAGAGCTTGATTACTGATATTTTTAGAAAGATTGTTGCTGATTAAGATTTGAAGAAGAATGACGTAAGCAGACCACTGTTCGATTGATTTGTGACGTCAGCAGCTCTGTTTTTCATTTTTCTTCCAGATCTACAATCCACCGGTATTTTCTCTTCCTTATTTCATTTAAAGTTCAAATCTTTATATCTAAATCTTTTTCTAATCACATCATACACATCCGATCTGAGCATTCTGTTTTCAGATCTGATTATTTTGAAAATTTTTTTAAGAAATTGATTTTTGATTTCTCAAAATGTCTGGATATGAGAAACAAGAGGTGTCTACTAACAAGATACCTAGGTTGCATGGACAGGAAAACTTTATCAAATGGAATGTACTCTTTGAAGCAGCCGTATGCTACAATGATATTGACATGTGGAACTCCATCAAGAATGGTCCACAAACTACTGTTGAAGAAGGTGCAAATGCTACTGCAACTGCTGCTGTAAGAGAAAAAATGAGAAAGGTGGATGACAAAGCCTTAGCTATGATTAAGCTAGGGTTGTCTTGGGAGATTCTGACCAAGGTGGCTCATCACACAACTGAAAAACAAATGTATGATGCCATCCTTGAAATGTATGAAGGAAATACTGAACTGAAGAACATAAAGAAGCAAAGATTGAAGCAACAGTTGGAAAGGTTCAAGTATAGAGATGGAGAAAGATTGAAATCAATACTAGAACGTTTTCTGAGTATTGTGAATGAGTTGAGAACAACTGATTATGTAATGACTGATTTTGATTTGAATACAAAGTTACTCAACTCAATGCCAAAAGAATGGTATACTGCTTGCAAATTCATCCTTCAGAAGCAAAATTTCAATGAATTGAAATTGGATGATGTGGTATGCTTTCTTCAAGCTGCTGAACTTGAAATGATTGAGAATGAGATGATTAAGGAAGATAGATCAAGCTTCAATGTTTCAAGTGCATTGATTGCTCCCATGGGAAATCTGTCCACCAAGAATCAACAGCAAATTCCCATCATAGAAGAACCAGCTGAACAAAATGTTGTCAGTCCAAAATCTTTCATTGGGGGTAGCACAAGCATTCAAGGAAATCAGCAGAGGTTCAATGTGCAACTGATTGATGATTCTGACTCTGCCTCTATGTTTAGTGGAAATGTTCCTAATACTGGAACAGGACATTGTCAAAGCAATGAAACACAAGCCTTGTTTTCTATGTTTACTGAGTCATATAATGCATTTGTTGCAAAGAACATGATTCACACAAGTGTGGTACAAGATGATTTAGAACAAATTGATGCAGATGACTTGGAAGACATGGATTTGAAGTGGCAAGCTGCCATGTTGGGTTTGAGAAGTAGAAGGCTGTATAACAGAACTGGTAGATCTCTGGTTTCTGGTCCTAATGACAGGATTGGGTTTGACAAGTCAAAAGCAATATGCTACAATTGTCAGCAACCTGGTCATTTTGCAAGAGAATGCAATCAACCAAGAAATTTTCAGATAAATCAATTTCAGAATCAACAACCAGGAGGTCAGCATCAATATCAACAGAATCAACCAAGAGGTCAGCAGCATTACCAACAAAATCAGCCAAGATTCAACAACAATAGCAATCAAATGAACAACTTCAACAACAACAACTACAACCCAAACTTCAACAACTTTCAGCCTCAAATGAATAATCAACAACAAAGTATGCAACAGAATCAAGGTTTTCAAATGAATAACAATCAAAACCTTCAAGCTGTTCAAAATGTTCCAAACAACACTGTTCCAGCAAATCAAAATCAGATCAGAAATCAAGGAAATGTGGCAGTGACTACACAACATGAAGGAAGTTTTGATTGGAGCAGTCATGAAGAGGACATTGCAGATGATATCAGGAAAGCAAATGTGGCATTCATGGCCATAATTGAGAAAGAAAGGGGATCATCTTCTCAGGTACACTCTGCTCCTACAGTTGATTTAAATGAACTTGTCAGTGAATTGAAAACAAAAGTGGGCAAGCTGGAAGGTGAGTGTTTAAGAAAACAAAGTATCATAAATGAGTATGAGACAAGTGAGATGATCAGTGATGAAAAGATTAAAAGCCTTGAAGATGATTGCATGATCATTTACAGAACTCAAACCAGATACATCACTGAGATTGATGGATTGAAGAAGATGTTAGTTGAAGAAAAGGTGCAAAACACAAGACTAAAGGTTGAAACTGAATTTTTGAAGAATTTAGTCTCAACTGGCAACATATGTGGAATACTGAATCAAGTGAAAGAACAAGACAAATACAAAACAGTTCCACCTCCATTCAACAACAAATTTATGCCTAAAGTTGACAAAGAGAAAAGAGATGCATACTTACAACAATTCAAAGATGTCTTTCAAGACAGGGAAGAATTTGTTGATTTGTACAAAAAGGTAGAAGTAAATGAAGATGGAGAGTTTGTGATTAAGAAAGAAGTGACAGAGAAAAAGTCAATTGGAGTTCAAGTCTCTGAGGATGACTTTAATTCAGATGAGTTGGATCAAGATGATTTGAGTGATTTGAGTGATCAAATTACTGAAAAAGAAATCAAAGCTGCTGAAAGAGGAAGAAAATACAAGAAACCTGAATCTGTTGATAAACTTCCAAAGTATCCACCAGTCCCACCAAGATTAAAGAAGCAAAATGATAAAATGAAAAGAGAACATGTTTCTTTTGATATCTGTGAAAGGAGGAAGATAAACTACAATGCCGTCAGACCACCAAGCAAAGCTGTATTGGCTAGAATAAAGCAGAACAACAAAAGGAAAATGGTGACTGAAAAAGTTGAAACAGAAAATTTTATCCCAGTTTATCCAATCTTTTCTAGTCATGAGGTGTTGGATGTTGGAGAAGTGGAAACTATGGTAGAATATAAGAAAAGACAGTCAAGGGTTAGAGAAAGCAGTGATGAAGAACCTATGATTATGAAGAAAGTTGTCTTTGTCAAAAGCAAAGTTGAAAGACAAGACATCAAGATTGAGGAATTTGTTCCTTTTTCAATTGATTTTGATGGTCTAAAGAATCAGAAGACTTTAGGAGTCAATGCACCTAAGCCAGGTGAAAGATTCAAGAAACCAAAAGAACATGAAGCCTTCAAGTGCAAGGTTTGGTGCAAAAAGTGTGATGAATATGGTCACCACACAGATTCATGTAATGAAAAATTCAACCTCAAACCATTTGATGTCCCAAATGGAACAAAGTATGGTCAAGACTTTGTTTTGTACAAACAGAAGTATGATATGTATTTGGGAAAAGGAAATGTGTGTGGAAAGGAGACAAGTAACAAAAAGAATGCTGAAATCAAAGAAAAGAAACAAATGACTGAGTCTGCAAGAAGAAGTGAGTCACCACAGAAGCACAAGAAGGTGACAAAGCAGAAAAGTCAGTCATTGAAGATTAATCAAGACATTCAATTAGTTGAGTCTGATGAGTCTCAAGAATCATCAAACAGTGAGAAGACAAGAAGGAAAGAAATTTATCTGAGAATAAAACCAAATGAACTGACTGGTGATGAAAAATTCTTGATGAAACATGGATATGAACCACAAGGTTTCACTTGGAAACCTAAAGCAGAAACTAAAATTGCAGAAGTGACTAATGTAAGAGACTACTCAGAAACAAAGGACTATGTCTTAAAAGAGAATGTCACTGACTCAGTTGAGCCTCAAAGTTCAGTTTCACCTGTTAAAACAGCAAGAGAATGTGGATATGAAACTGACAATTCTGATAATCTGGAGATCACTCATGCAGATCCTAAACCTAAAACACTCACTTCCCAAGCTACCACTGAAAATGACACTGATGAGTTGCAAGTTGATGAAGTTCGCACTTCATCACTTAACTAATCAAATTTCTCTTTGTGCAGGAACTGGCCACTCCTTTGAATGATATATGGTATATGGATAGTGGTTGTTCTAGGCACATGACTTGTGACAAGAGGTCACTTGTGAATTATGAAGAGAAATATGAAGGTCCTGTTGCCTTTGGGAGTGATGAAAATGGTGGAAAGATTGGGGGAAAAGGAATCTTGACAAATGGAAAGGTATAATTTGATAATGTGTTTCATGTTGAGGGACTTCAATACAATCTGCTGAGCATATCACAGATGTTTGATAAGGGTTACAAAGTTAGTTTTGATGATTCTCATTGTTTCATCTTAAAACCTGAGTTTGTAATTCCACCTGAAATGATTATGATGATGGCACCAAGAAATGGAAACCTGTATGAGTTGAATATGAAAGAAGCCATTTCAAGAGGAGGTGCATGTTTTGTTTCCAGAGCCACTGAAAATGAATCTAAATTGTGGCATAGGAAACTATGTCATGTAAACTTGAAGAACATGAACAGACTGGTCAAAGGTGAACATGTGATTGGTTTACCTACAAGAGAATTCAAGTTAGATGATCATTGTGACTCATGTCAAAAGGGAAAACAACACAAGTCTACTCATAAAACAAAGCTCATCAATTCAATTGATCAACCACTTATGTTACTTCACATGGATCTCTTTGGCCCTGTGAGTGTGCCAAGTATTGGAAAGAAAAGATACTGTCTGGTGATCATTGATGACTATTCAAGATATACTTGGGTTTATTTCCTAAGTACCAAAGATGAGACTACTGAGTTGATTAAAGGATGTGTCACAATAATTGAGAACAAGCTGAATAAGGAAGTAAAGATGATGAGAAGTGACAATGGTACAGAGTTCAAGAATGGAGTTATGGAAGAATTTTGCACACAAAAAGGAATATTTCAACAATTTTCAGCTCCTAGAACTCCTGAACAAAATGGGGTGGCAGAAAGAAGAAACAGAACTTTGATAGAAGCTGCCAGAACCATGTTGGCAGATGCAAATTTGCCTGTCACTTTTTTTGGGCTGAAGCAATCAATACAGCATGTTATGTTCAAAACAGGGTGCTTGTAAACAAAAGGCATAAAAAGACTCCATATGAAATTTTCAATAATAGAAAGCCTTACATCAAGTTTTTCAAGCCCTTTGGTTGCAAATGTTTTCTTTTGAACACTAGAGATTATTTGAACAAGTTTCAAACTAAGTCACTAGATTGTTTGTTTGTTGGATATTCTACTCACTCAAAGGCATACAGAGTATATGTGAAAGATCACATGAGTGTGATAGAGTCTTCTGACATTATTTTTAATGAAAATCAGTTCAACACAGTCAGTGGTGCAGAATGGTTGTTTGATCATGAGAAATTAATAAAGTCATTCAAGATTTATTCTGAAGACTTTGATGATTCATTCTACAAGACCAGTGTACTTGCAGAGAATAAGAAGAAAGAATTGGACTTAGAAGAATTGTGGAAAAAGGTTGCTAGAAAAGAAAAGGAATACACTTTTGTGAACATCTCCTCAAGCAAGGTCATTGAACAGGATCAGGTTATGAACAATCAAGACAGTCCAAATGTACAGAATGATCAAGTTCAGAATGAGAGTGACACAAGCAACCAATCAAATGAAGAAGCTGCTTCCACAGCAAGATTTCAAGACTTATTTCAAAGCTTGAATCTGGGAAACAATGGTGCATCTACTTCAGGAAAACACAATGATGAAGCACCAGAGTTTCATGATGCAGAAGCTGATTTGATCATTGAAGAACCTGAACTCAATGAAACAAATCTTGACACAAATCTGTCTACAAATATGATAATACAAACTCCTACTGTTGAAAAGAATCATCCTGCTAAAAATATCATTGGTGACTTGCATGAAAGAGTCACAAGGAGTCATTCTGAGATTGCAAACATCTGTCTGTACTCTTGCTTTCTATCTCAAATAGAACCAAAGAACATTGCTCAAGCTTTAAAAGACAATAGTTGGGTAGAGGCAATGCAAGAGGAATTGGCACAGTTTAGAGATCTACATGTTTGGGATCTTGTAGACAAGCCTTATGACAGATATGCAATTGGAACCAAGTGGGTTTTCAGAAACAAAATGGATGAAAGGGGTTTGGTGATTATGAACAAAGCTAGACTTGTAACACTGGGATGTCTTCAAGAAGAAGGGATAGACTTTGAGGAAGTATTTGCACCAGTTGCAAGACTGGAAGCCATAAGAATTTTCCTTGCATGTGCTGCCTCAAAGAACATTAGAGTATTCCAGCTTGATGTTAAATCTGTATTCCTAAATGGAAAGATTGATGAAGAGGTGTATGTAGCTCAGCCACCAGGTTTTGAGGATCCCATGTATCCAAACAGGGTATACAAGTTAAACAAAGCCCTTTATGGACTGCATCAGGCTCCTAGAGCGTGGTATGATGAGCTGTCAACTCATCTACTTGAAAATGGTTTCACAAGAGGAGCCATTGACAAGACACTCTTCTACAAAAGAAAGGGGTCAGATTTGTTACTTTTACAGGTCTATGTTGATGATATCATCTTTGGATCTACAAATGAAATTATGTGTTTGGAGTTTGAAGGGGTGATGAAATCCAAGTATAGCATGAGTTCCATGGGTGAAATGAACTTCTTTCTGGGACTGCAAGTTCTACAAATGGCTGAAGGGATCTTCATTCACCAAACTAAATATGTGCAGGACATTCTGAACAAGTTCAAATGTCATAAGTACAAGACTGCTTCAACTCCAATGGACACCAAAGAAAAGATGATTTCTGATGAAAAGGGGGAGTCAGTGTTCTCTGGATTCAAAATCAGATGCTGGATTATGGTTTGAATTTTCTAAACACCCCTATTCTGATTGATAATACAGCTGCATATTTTACTGTTAAGAATCCTGTGCAACATTCTAAGACTAAGCACATTGAAATCAGACATCACTTCATCAGATATTGCAGTGAAAAAGGTCTGATTGAAATGCAAAGAGTTGATACAAGTGATAACTTGGCTGACCTATTCACCAAACCACTTGACAGAACCAGGTTCAACTTTCTTTTAAGCCCTGGGGATGATCAACTCTGATGAAATCTGATTAAGGATGTGTGCTTGGTTGTGTACCTCTATGTGCTAATTGAAAAATTTAGAAGAGGTCACACTTGATGAATATGTTACTGAGTATGTTACTGAATATGTTCTGAATATGTTACTGAATATGTTCTGAATATGTTACTGAGTATGCTACTGAATATGTTCTGAATATGTTTCTGAATATGTTTCTGAATATGTTACTGAGTAAGTTAAATGTGTGTGCCTTAACAGTATGTATGTGTGTGTCTCTGAGATAACTGTTTATTTCATTAGAGATTACACATATTGAATATGTTTCAACTGAATGTTGATTGAATATGTCTTGAATATGTCACTGTTTTGAAGTTAACTGATAGGTGCTTAAGTAAATATCTGTGCAATTTGTTTGAAATTGATGATAATTCTTGACTATCATGTTAACTGATCTGATGTTATGATAAGTAGTTTGATCTTTTTGGGTGAAATTAAATACTTTTCTAATGTCATAAGTAATCACATGTTTATGGTTACTTGAATATGTGCTTTATCTGATCTTCTGATGTTGTTAAGATAGGATAGACATTGAATGTTAGTACAATCTGTTTTCTTGATGATGTTAAGAATGATTAGATTTGATTATGTGATTCAACTGTTTATGTCAAAGTGTGTTTTATGTCAAAATTAAGTGATTTAATGAATTTTATAATGAATTTTGCATAAATACTTTATTTTGATCAAAACATGAGCAAGTTGATTAATGGTGTAAAGATATGATAAGATTATTCAGTTCAAGCTTTTAAGAAGCTTAAAAGAAGGATTTTTAAAGAGAAGTCTCAAGTAGTTGTTTTTGCTGAAAACTATGTCATTTGCCCAGTTGGAAGGACATGCACTTGTGTATGTTTGGTCCTTAAATCTCTATAGATTCAAAGGATAGCCATTGACCTGAAAACTGAATGCATTTAGGGCAATTATGACTTGTTTCTTATTCCTTCACTTAAAACTATGTCAATAGCTCTGACTTTGAAAGGACATATACTCATATGTATGTTTGGTCCTGTTAACCACTTCTGGTCAAACAGGATAGCCATTAACCTGATAATAAAGAGATATTGGGGTGATTGAATGATTAATTGAATTTTATGGGAAATGATAGTACATTGACTACTTAGCTGATCATATGGAATTAATAGGCCAAAAAGACCTTAGTATAGTCTTTAACATGTATGGTTGCTTTCCCATGATGATGTAAAATCTAAGGTGATATAAACATAATGAATATGCTAATCTTTATGTGGAGATTCATAGTTGTTTTGCTTGTCTCAAGATAAATCTCTCCGAATGATATGGCAGAAAAGTGATTACCCAGTCATACACGAGCCTGTTGTTATTTAGTCAACCAAAAATGAAACATCTTTATATATGACAAGGAACATACTTTAAGAAAATTTGAGAAAATATCAAAAACAAGGGGAAGAATGAATAAATCAACCAAAAGTTGATAAGTGTTTTAAATATTTTATCAAACAAGAGGGTTACAACTAGAACTACAAAGATGTTGGCAAAAATATCTCATCTTGAATGAAAGGCATGTTTCTAACTTTAAGTCCAATGTTCAACCTCTAGATATGTTTGAATTAAAAAAAAATACAAAAAATTACAATAAGTTCTGTCATACAAAAACTATTTTTGACCAAATACAGGAGGTTGGAGTCAAATTGGGGTGATCTGGGGAAAGCCAAATAAGCTTTGAGAAGAGATATGAGGCATCATTACACAGTGTTGACCATTAATGCATTATGCTTTAAATGAACCTAAATCATATCACCAAAGAGATGAAATTCATGCTAAGTTCATACCTGCTGTTAACCTATCTAAGTTGTCATAATAATGCTGAGAGTGAAGTATTGAGATAGCTACTTAGTCAATATGATCCCATTCTTGAGATCTTTTCAGCAAAAGGAAGAAATTGTTTTGAAAAGAAATATAATTGAAATTTGATCTCTAAATGCACCATTTGCTCTTAAACTATGATCTGAATGATACATAACTTAGAAATATCTTTGACAAGTGGTTTAAGTCAAAAAGAGTTGCATTTTGCCTAAAACAGGTTGAATATGTAAGTTCGGGTAAGGTTTGATGCTTTATAACCTTCCCGGGCACAAACTGTTTGAATATGTATTTTCGGGTAAGGTTTAATGGTTTTCAACCTTTCCGAGTACAAAACAGTTGATTATGTGTGAATATGTTGTTTCGGGTAAGGTTTGATAGTTTTCAACCTTTCCGAGTAAGCTTAGTCATTTTTGACTTGTTTATGTGTGAATATGTTGTTTCGGGTAAGGTTTGATAGTTTTCAACCTTTCCGAGTAAGATTAGTCATTCTTGACTTGTTTATGTGAAAATATGTTGTTTCGGGTAAGGTTTGATAGTTTTCAACCTTTCCGAGTAAGATTAGTCATTCTTGACTTGTTTATGTGTGAATATGTTGTTTCGGGTAAGGTTTGATAGTTTTCAACCTTTCCGAGTAAGCTTAGTCATTTTTGACTTGTTTATGTGAAAATATGTTGTTTCGGGTAAGGTTTGATAGTTTTCAACCTTTCCGAGTAAGATTAGTCATTCTTGACTTGTTTATGTGTGAATATGTTGTTTCGGGTAAGGTTTGATAGTTTTCAACCTTTCCGAGTAAGATTAGCCATTTTTGACTAACTTTATGATTTTCGGGCATGCTTTAAAGTGTTACACTTTCCGGGTAAAGTACACTGTTGTACTCATTTCCCGAGCAAGCTTGAAGTCTTGAAATGATTATGTGCTGTTATAGTTAGGTTTTAAAAAGTAATTCTTGTTTCGGGCAAGATATGCATGTTATTTGCTAATTATGATTCCAAGCAAACTTTGTGAACTTAAGTTAGTACATCGAGTGAGCTTTGAGTGAATATGTTGTTAGGAAAGGCTGTTAATCTTTCCGGGCACGCTTAGAAATTGCTGATTAAGTTTGTCATTTTTCGGGTATGGTTTGACATGTTGAAATTCCTCGAGTAAGGGCATACCTGATGATTGAATATGTTTATCCTAGCAAGCTTAGTGCTAAAATAGGATTTTCGGGCAAGCTCTATGAAATTTTAGACTATAGCACACTTAAATGTTTATGTGTTTAATTTCATTCCGAGCATGCTCTGTGATATGTGTATGATTTCTTTGAAATTAAAAGTGTTTTCGGGCAAACCTTGTTTTCCGAGCACACTTTATATTTCGGGCACACTTGTGTTCCTTCAATATACTTGGAAATTTCAAAACTTAACTTTCCGAGTACACTGTCTGCTAGAATTCCTTTCCAGGCACACTTTGTATTATATGAAAGTTATTCGGGTATACTTTGAATAAGATTGTTGTTCGAGCATACTTTACATCAAAAGGTTGCTCGAGCACACTATGTTTTCAAGCATACTTGAATGAATGTTTTACTTGATTGAATATGTAAGTTAATATAATAAAATTGATTATGATTCTTATTAGGGTTCATGCTAGATAAGTTTTAATTTGAAATTGAGAAATCTATGTGGGGATCTTAATTGATTCTTAGTAAGAATGTTTATTTGATGATTATACTTGATTATTTGCCTTGTGAATAATTTCTCAAGAAATTGAGTATTTCGGGTAAGCTTTCTTCATTATGTCTTAACTTTAAGTTAATTTACTTAATCGAGAAAGGGATGTAAATAGGCGTATTTGGGCAAACTTTGTATATTCCAAAATGAAAATTATTCCGAGCAAAGTTTGACCGAGTAAGGTTTGTATGTGGAAGTATACCAAGTAAACTTTGGATATACAAATCTTTCGAGTAAGGTCTTACAAAATTAAATGAAATTAAATGATTTTAATATATAATGTTACTGGTTGACAGCTAGTAATTCACAAAATGACAAAAAGCATTTAAACCCAATTTCAAAAGATATAAAAGAGGGAGTAAGGCAAATTTTTTTTAACATTATTTCGTCTCTCTCTTTCCCCTACAAATCTGGTATCACAAAGCAAACCATTCTTGAAATAGATAAGAAATTTATGAGATAAAAGACAAAACACTTTTAAAATCTCTCACTTTATCTGACATGCTGAAGAAAAGCAAAATATGCAGACCTTTATTCATAACTCTTTTCTGATAAAGCTATAGATATGTACCATACGTTTGACTTAACTCTCATTAAATGAAGACCTGCATACGCTATTAAAATTTTGAATCTTCACATTTCAAGAGTAACTCACATTTGTGTTTTTGTGCAGATTTCTATATCATTCAAGACAACGGTTTGAATTGACATATTATTTATACTTTAATATTTTTTTTTGGGATCTAATTGATAATTGTGTGTTCATTGATATAACAGAAAATCAAGAATGGATCCAACTCCAAGTAATTACAATTCCTACAAACATCATCTTTCTGAAGAACTGAAGAAAGCATTGCAACGAGTTCAAACCCTAATTACTGAGGTTGAGAAGATCTCAGCTGCCCCAAAACAGGGGGAGAAAGTACTGAATCAGGGGGAGAATTCGCTGAAGCTTCTTTCAATTTATGAAAAGAACAGTTCAGATGATGAAGCTGACAATGTTCCAGAAGATGAAAGGAAATATCTTGAGGAAAGAAAGAAATTGAAAGGGAAAGAAATTGCTCAAAAGGATGATAAAGTTCAGACTTTAAATTCTCAGAAGGAAAATACAATGGACTCAGAAATGAATGAATCTGAATCAGAAGCCAAAAGAGTCTATGTACAAAGGATGACAGAAATTCATGACAGAGAATTTCTGAGTCAAATGATGTCTGATTAAGACTTTGAAGAACAAGAAAGCTTGCTGAAAATGTTTGAAGATGAGAAAAGGCTAAAAGACGAAGTGAAGAATGTTAATCAGAAGGATGTGCCTCAAGAACTGATTGAAAAATGCTTGAATGATCAAGAAATTCCAAATGGTGTGGTAGTCTCTCTGCTCAAACTAATTAAGCAAGAAGAACCTGAGAAAGAGATAAAGGAGAAACTAGACACTGTCATTGATAAGATTTCAAAGGCTTTGAGTAAAGAAAAGAATACTCAAGACAATGAACTAAAAGGCTTGAAATTGAAAGATGACTTGGAACAAGAAGTGGAAATTCAAAAATTCTTAAGCAAATATGGTGGTAAACGAAAATTTTTGGTTAAGAATGGAATTCCTTTTGATTCAGTAAAAATAATGACAAGAAAAGAGATTTTGAGCAACTTCAAGAAAATGAAAGGACAACAGCTGAACATGAAGAAGGGAGCCGCTCAATCTCTAGTTGGCATGAACAAAGAGATGGTTGATCTATCAAGGATGATAATGAAAGGGAAGTCCAAAGTGGAGAAATTCTGCAAACAGACAACATCCTTGCTCTCAAAGCAGAACAATACAAAGAAAAGAAAGATGTCTGTGATTGCTCAGGAAAAACCAAAGCAGATGCACTTGAAGGTGGATAAACCCGTTGTCAAGGGTGCTATAAAATCCAAAAACCCTTCAGTCAACCACAATGTTATGCCAAGTGGAATATTCTATGATTTCAGGACTGACCATCTGAATGTTATGATGGAAAATGGAGAGATTGTGAAGATCTTCTCTAAAAATGACTTCAGAAAATTCAATCTAATTTGATGTGTATTTTTGCTAAGTGTAAGTAACCATAGAGTGTTTTGGGCCAGCTGAGGTGTTCCAATCTAGGGGAGATTGTTGGGCCAAAAGTTTGACCCAAATGAGGAGATTTGACCTAAATGAAGAATATGGAAGATTGGAATCTTCTCAACCTCCTCAGAATCTGCTAAGTATTGAATTCGAGCACACCTTGGGTTCCGAGCAAGCTTTTACTTAGCCGAGTACGAGATTTTGCCTCCCGGGCAAGGTTTACTTCAAATAGTCTTCTTAAGTGAATATCCGGACAAGGTATGCTAATTAGTGCATTTCCGAGTAAGAATCACTGATTTGGTATCTCCGAGCAAGGTTCACTTTGTCAAGCAGGTTTGTTCTTCAAAACCAAGTCTTTTACTCTTCCTAGTAAGGTTTGGTTAACCAAGTCCAAGAAGCCAAGTAATTGGAAGACCGGGCAAGGTATTTATCAATAAGTATGGTCCGAGTATACTTGATGAGTTAAGGGAATATTTCTAAGTTATATCGAGTAAGGTTCAGCTCAAGCAAGGTACAGTGATTCCCGAGTACACTTTGCTAATAAGTTATTCAATGACAAATAGCCGAACAGGATCATAGAAGAACAGGGTTGCTCGTAAGGAGTTGTCGGGCAAAGTCTGATAAATTCAAGAAGACTGAAGTCTACTCGGTGAATATTTTACTTGGTAAAATATTCTTTAAGTAAAGTCTACCCGGAAACTGATCCTGAGTACACTTCTATGTTTACCAAGTCTGAAGGAAGGCCGAGTACACTGCGTACTCGGAGACTGAAGATTAATGAAGAGCCTACCCGGAAGACTTGTTTTACACTTAGTTTATTTTGAATATGTAATTTGAATATGTATTATCGGATAGGGTTTCTAGAAGGAATGACAGCTGTCCTAGGTTGGCAGGCCTATAAATAGAATGTTTAGGGCACGCCGCCAAACAAACAACGATGGCAGAACACACAATTCGGATAAGACCGACTCATTTATTGAGAGAATATTGTGTGACGGCTGTCTCAAGATTCCTAGAAAACCCTAAATCGATTATCCTTTTGTATGATTAACATTATATAAATGGAAATCTTTTGAATGAATCCTGAGTGTGCCTTCTATCTTTGATTATTCATTGCAACCGTATGTTTGTTATTGATTCCGCCTTTAACAAACGGATATCTTTCTAAATATTGTAACCCGTCATTAACTCTCTGGTCAACACGATTAATCTGTGTGAGTTATGACATGATTTGAGTAAGATCCAGCTGAAATCCAAATACGCTTTGAGGATAGATAGGAGGCATCAATATTTCTGAGTTGTTGCCCACTTAAATTTTGAGGCATAATTGAACCTAACTCGTATCACAGACACGATGAAAACCATCTTAAGTTATACCTGCTTACAACCTGTCTCTATATGTCATAATACAGCTAAACACGGTTCTATGTGACAGTCACGTAATTAGTATGATTCATGTTCGGATCTTTTCTAAAAACGTGGTAGTCCCTAACTAGACTGAAATTTGATCCCTTATACTTTAAATTTTTTAAGTTTTTGTACTTAGATAGTTTTATGATTTTTTTTAACTGGTTACTTAGAATTGATCATGTCATTTATTTCTTAAAGGGAAGTTTTAAAGAGTTAATTGAAAAATGTTCAAATTATAAGGTTTGATTTTGTAAATATAGGCGATGTTGTTAAACAGGCGAAGTTGTGAATAACTTCGCCTAGGCGAAGTTATCCGTAACTTCGCCTGTATAACCCAGACCCTATATAAGGATGTTTAAGAGTCAAACTGTTCATCACTTTTCAAAAACAGCGAACTTATCCGTATTCTCCGGCGAACTTACTGATTTTCCGGCGAACTTATTGTTTATTTCGATTCCGAGTTATTTTTCCCAGATTTCATTAAGATTCAAGGTTCGAGATGTCGATTTATCATATATTCCATGTTCATTCATGCTAATCAGGGGTTGTTTGGACCGATTTCGAAACCTCGGACCATCGGAATTTAAAAACCGATTTTCAAATCTTGTGTTTACGCGTTAAGAACCATTCTAATCGTCTAGAAAACCTTAAAACCATGTTTTTCGGGGTCCTTGATCTTCAAACTTAACCAAAATCCCAGATTTTCCGATGTTTGATTCAAACCTCACTGTCGCCGTTTCAGTTCAGGCGAACTTAGGGTTTCGGCGAAGTTATCCGTAACTTCGCCTGAGACTCAACTTCGCCTGAGGCGATGTTGTGATGAGGCGAAGTTACCATTAACTTCGCCTGGATCATTTTTACTTAATATTAATTAGACGAACTTAAAGCTGAAGCGAAGTTGTTCCCAACTTCGCCTCATCTTTAACTTCGCTTATACAGAGTTTATCACAATTTCGCTTATGGTAACTAGCGAACTTGTGTTATTCATTAACGTTTATCTAACTTGGTTCGTTTGTTGCAGATATGGCTGCAGTAGCTGGTGCTGGGGGTGCAGGAGGAGAGGATGGTGATAACCAACGGCAATTTTTCCCGGGTCACAATATGTACATCACCCTTGACCCGGAAGCGAGCGGCGTTGAGGATTACCACGAGATTATTACTTTCCTCATACGCTCGAGGATTTTTCATGCTATCACGAACACTCTGCCGATATCCTTACCAAATATCGAAGACTTTTGGCAGACGGTAGAATACGATTGTCGTGTTGAGCCCCCGGTCATGCGAGCGACTGTGAACAATCAACAGGTTCAGTTCAATTCTGAACAGATTCGGGTGGCGTTACGGTTTGGAGAAGAGACGAGGGACGACCCAACTGAGTTTGTAGCTCCGTTTCGTGATGGAGCGTTTCTCCGAATGGGCTATTCTGGTCCATTAGGCGATACACAGAGACGGAAGGGTTTTCTGCTTGATCAGTGGCGCTTCCTCATGCACGTTATGATAGTTTGCATGTCTGGGAGGAAGGCGGGCACTGACGTTATGGGTGCGACCATGCAGTCCGCAATGACTGCACTGACTTACAATAAACGCTATAGTTTTAGTCAGATGGTCTTTTACGAGATCGATAGACAGAGAAGGGCGATGGCTCGGGAGCGGTTCATTATGTATCCACGTTTCATCCAGATGATATTGAACCATGTGGCTCCGAATCTACCTCAGCGACGACCAATAAGATACGTGGAATCTGTGAGCAAGCGTATCTTCGCTCAATGCCGCACTTCGAGTGCGAGGAGCAACCCTGAACGGCGTCCAAGGCATACTCCACTGTTTGGGTTTTTAATCAACCCAGAGTATGTTCCTGCTGGTGGGGACGAGTTCAGAGATCCTCAACCACGACAGGCGGGAGCACTTCAAGCTGTACCTGCTGCGCCTGTTGTGTCGGCTGCAGAGGATATAGATCTTGATGCTGTCTTTGGAGGTCAAGGTTATTTCGATATGGATCAAGTTGATACACATGCAGAGGTGCAGGTCTCTGCTGCACAAGGTTCGGGTGTGAGTGTTACTAGAGCAGCTACGTCGATGGCTGACTCAGATTTGGATGAGATCATGAATGAGGGGAGACGGTTGATGGTGTCTCGAGAGAGAACGTTTGGGAAGAGAAAGAGAATGGAGGATGATGATGAGTCAGAAGAGGAAGAAGATATACATAAGCTGATAAGACGATCAAGACGGGAAAGGACAGGTGCAGGTATGGGAGCTGGAGAGACTTCAAGGATGGTACGTTTCGCTCCGGCTGCACTGTCTGGTATGTCTATCGCTCCTACTTCTGTACAGGTTACAAGTACAAGCGCTGCGGATGTTTCCGTGGTGGCTACATCATCTGCTGGCATTCCATCTACCACTACTATCCAGATGTCGACTCCGAAGATCGTGTCTCTACCACCTCCAACGCTTACTCAGTCAGTGGTTGCTGCACGATTTGTAGAGTCAACGGTCGTCACTACTGCAGGGTTATCAGGTATGGTACCACCTGCGGTTACGCCTGCTTCTGATGTCTCGCCTACGCCTATGTCAGACTCAGAGAGAATAGCTTCACTAGAGCGGATCGTGGCAGAGCAATCTAAGACTATTCAACGCCTAGTAGAAGCAAATCAACTACAGTCATCCCTCCTGGTTGAGCATGGGAAAATTATAGATGCCTTGAAGGAGTTCTTGGCATCTCAGGGGGAGATGAGCTGTAAAGGCGACGAGCTCAGGACGAAGAAGAGAAACGACATAGACGATGATCCCAATGCATCGAAAGATGCAGGTGGTGAGCTGCCAAGAACTTCTCAAGCTCTTGGTACTTCCACAGCTGAGGGGGAGTCTGCCGACGTGGCTGGTGGTTCTGGTGGTGATGATGTGGTGTTGGTTGATGATGACGTGATTGATGCGTTGAGGGAACTTGACGATGATATGTTCAGTGACGATGTGTTATTTGATGAGGATGTGCTGCCGAGTGATGTGATTGAGAAGATCGGTGAGCAGATTGAGATTGAGAATGAGATTGAGGAAGGCGAGATAGTAGAGGAAAATGTCGAACATGACATTCCAGAGGTGGAGAAGGCCGATATGGGTGATCAGACGGCAGTTGAAGATACTGAATGGGAAGAGCAGCCGAGGTGGAAGGAAGGATACGCTCAATGGTTCGTCAAAACGAAGAAACCGGCAGTCCCTACCATGTTCAAAAAGAGTTACAATATTAAGGGCTATGCTGAAGCAAAGAAAGGGATTATATGCTGGATTTATGATGAGCAGTTGCGGCTCTTCGTGATTAAACGATATGATGGAGTTCAGTACCTTAGAAGAATGTTGAGATCGTTAAACACACTGCCTGAATGTGAGGTTAAAGACTTAGCCAGATTGGGGTTGATCAATCGAAGTGATGATAATATGGCTAGAGTCATAGGGAAAATCGTATGGAAAGAGAGCATAAAGGAAAAGAAGTTTGAGCTGTTGAAACCACAGAAAGGGAAACTTGTTGAAGACAAGGATAGAGGTTTGAGAGCTGATGGAAAGCCTTGGATGGTTATGAAGTATAAACCAATCCGGTGCCTTAAAGAAGTACCGATGAAGCTTATGCCCAAGGATGTGCTCAAAGACCTAAAGTGGTGGTTCGTTGATTGTGAGACAGCGGAGGCAGTGATGGAAGATGAGGATGAACAAGAGATCCTTAGAGTTTACAATCCGATGCATCTTGTTAACTTATCGCAAGCTGATCTGAAGATGCTTAACGAGAAAAAGATCTTTTATATTCCTGCTTGGAAGGATGAAGCAAGGAAATATCAAAGGGTTGTGTCGGTGTGCGTTAGAGAAGGAGTGCACGCTTGAAGTTACAGGATTACGAGACAAGAGCTGAAAGATCAAGATATGAAGCTACTGCCAATGGGGAGTCTGTTGGTGCATAAATGTCAGTAGTTCATATGTCTAGTGTCTGTAATAGAGTCTGTAATATTGTTTATTGTAGGACCGATTCGGGACTCGGTTTCCCAACGATTCACGGGGCAACGTGTTAGAGTGCGGAATCCTCTAACACGGCGATTCGGTGGTGATCAACGGGCACGTAGGTACGATTCCTAAAGGGGTTTGACGCCTAGGATTGGAGGAAACGACCAAGAACACGAAGAACGATTGAGAGTGTTTCTGTAGGCTGCTGGTTCGTGAGTGTGTATTCTGTTCTCACCTTGTGAAATTTCCCAAGTAACGTTTATATACCGAAGACTCATTCGATCGAATGAGATACTCATTCGATCGAATGAGATCTGGTTCGATCGAATCAGTCACTGATTCGATCGAATCAGCTTCGTTTGCCATTTTCAGTACGTTAACTTGGTTTCACGATCGTTGGTTTCATGTTGAACCAACCTGATAGAACTGGGGACATACATGTGACATTTCATGTCCTAACAAACTCCCCCTTGGAGCCAGTTCTATTTGCTTGTAACCAATCGAGTTCTCTTGCTCGACCGTAACTCCCCCTTGGAGTTATCTCACTCTCTCTTTTCTCAAAACTAGTGGTGCATACGTTGCATCCACAAACTCCTTTCATCATGGAGTTCTCTCTTGATCAAATGGTACAGTCAGTCAGACTTACCATAGGTTCCGCATATCCTGAGACACTGTCAATTGGAATTTTGGATTAACATTTAAGCAAAATTGTATTAGATTTGCAAAATTGACATTCAAAGCATAATCTATCACAATATTCCAAATCATATTTCATTCAATTCAAAACAATTACAATCAGAAGATTTAACTTTGAATTACAACAAGAAACAAGATAAACGATAGACATGACAATTAATCTTTAGTTTCTTGGGCATACTTCTTCTGTTGTTCTTTCCAATTTGATCCTGCATGTATGTCATAGGCAAAGCAAATCCTAATGACATTTCTGTACGTTAACGCTTGCTCTATGTCTTCGGGAGCATAAAGAATCTCTGTCTTGTACAACGTATAGACATCCTCCCTTGACAAATTTGTGAGCCACATTGGATCAAAAATACGAATTGTGCTCCAGTTTCCATAGTCATTGAGCACAATAACTGCCTCATGCAGTCTTCCATCATAGTACCAATGCCTGAATGATTTGTAGAAGTCCTGCTTCATCTTTCTAAGAGGAATCTTCTTCATTGTGAGTGGTGGCATGTACTTCAAAATAACTTTTGGCCTGTTGGTGATCGGATCGATCTCCTTTTTGCTTAGATATCTCTTCGGCCTTTGTGGTGTGATCATCTTCCATTTTGTGTTGTACTCTTTTCGCAATACACTCTGATAATACGTGGCAAATGGAGATGAGTTGGCGTATAGCAGATCAAGATAATTCAGACGGTTCAGATCATGAGTAGGAAGGGTCTTCAAATCAGTAATACGTTGAAAGTATTCAACCCCCCTTTCTCTCTTGACAGCTACGCAGTTAAGATCCTTCAGACATGCCCAAGCGATAATTTCTCCTGAAGTTCTGCGACCCTTCATTTTATATGACGTTGTATGAGGAATGGTCGGCTTCGCTTGTTGTCTGGATCTTATCTTCTCAAGAATAGCATTGAATGCTTTCTTGCATTCCTCGGTTTTCTCTAAAAATTCGGCTTGATCCGCTTCAGAAGGCTGTTCCATATTGTTTGACCTTTCTTCAGCCTTTTTCTGTATTTCTTCCTCTGTTACATTTTGGAAGAAACTTGCAGAGTTAGGAATATCGTCATTTTGAGACGTATAGTATTCAGGATACTCTTCCTTTGACAAGTCTTCCATTTCAACGTTCATCAAATTGAGAGGGATCGACGTGTGAGGGATCAGTGGCCGTAGATAATGATGAGTCAGGTGTAGCAGCAGAAGAAGACGTTTGTTCTGTTGGAGGCAAAGCCAGATACTTGCCTGTTTCTACGTTGGATAACTCAAACATTTGTTCCAATTCTTCTTCTGTGAAATTATGAGAAATTTCACCTTCTTCCAAGTCTCCACTTGCGAAGTTTCGCTGCTCATTTGGATTGTCCAGTAGAAACGTGAAAAATTCTGCTGCTGTTTTTGATTGCAGCGGTTGGACATTAAACGGATCATCATCACCTGTTTGATTAAACAACCACAATGTAACAACAATTTTAAGTAAACATATGTAATATCATAAACATGAAATACAATATCATTACATATGAAACTGAGTTTATACAAAAATCATCATTTAACAAGATTTAACATTTAAATCCTCACTACATTCACTCAATTCACTCTTTAATACCTTCACCTCCATCATCTGAAGAGTCAAGTTCGTCTGTGTCCACATCAACATTTGTTGGACCTTCCAAACGTAGAACATCTCCTTTCAATTCTGTTACTTTCGCCTCAAGGCTTAGATTCGAATCTCGTAGTTCCTTGATAGAAGAGCCCTGTTCGGCGACAGTCGCATTCAGCTGAGTGTTTTCAATTTTGAGCAAGTCGTTTTCGGCTTGAAGTTTGGCAATCTGCTCATCTTTCAGTCGATTTTGCTCTTCTTGCCGTCTATTCAGCTCTTCTTGCTCAGTCTTGAACATGAACATCTTCATCATTGCCTTGTGAAGATCAGCTAGTTCTGTTGCAACCTGAGGAGGTATAGACATTTCTGGTTGAGGTTGAGTAGTCGGTTGTGGTGCTGATTGTGTTGCTGGTTGCTGTGTTGGTGGCGGTGCTTGTTGAACGGGAGGAGCAGCAGACGAAGTCCCAACTGATTGTAACGTTGGAGGACGTGGGAGATCAGAAAATAAACTACGATACTTCCTTGTAACCTTCTTCTTTTGCCTCTTCGCAGGCCTTTCTTCGCCCGCAATTATATTGGCCAGTTGCTCCTCGGCCCTAACCTCACCAGCAAAGTGCACATCCGATGCACTTGCTTCATCACCAGCATCCAGATCCTCAGCGTTAAAGAATGAATCAGCCTCTTTTTCGGCATCTGTTCTGGTGTCTGCCGGTACCGCTTCCTCCTCAGTGTCAGACTCGTCGCTGGTTTTCTGATAAGGTAAGTTCTCGACGTCTGAATCACTGGCGGCATTCCTCCACTTCCTCTTCGGAGGAGCCTTGTAAGACGGATTTGCCACGTGCCCAAAACACCTTTTGTGTGGTGGTCTTGTGGGGTGGTCCTTGTATGATTTTAAACGGTTGAGGGTTTCGTTCTTCATGTGGTCCAGTTTCACCACATCACCCTCATTTTCTTTCAGTAAACCCGGAGCTTGACTATCGACGATCATTTGCACAAATCGCGGGTACTGTAGAAACTTCTCACCCGCCCCTTGTTTTATTGTGAGATTCTCCACCATATGGCTGAAGGTCATCTGCGAGAAGTTGTAGGGGCGGTTCATCACTAATGCAGCCATTGTAAACTGCATGCTTTCCCTCAATTTGTCAAAACTTGTTCTTTGAGGCCCTAAACAGTGCATCACCACGTGTGCCAGAAATTTGAACTCTGGACACAGATTGGCTTTATGGAGTAGACCGGCATTTAGGTCACCTTCGTACTTCATTCTGGCAAAACAGCCTCTGGTTCCAGCAGGATGTAACACAGTAGGATCTGAATCAGAATCAACAAACCCACAGACTTCCCTGAGGATTTGGGCAGATACAACAATTTCGTGCCCTCTAACAGTGGAGCGAATTACCGACGGCACAACTGTTTTGTCGTGCGAGGCATTCCTCCAGAATTCCTGTTGAACTGACATGATGGGTTCTACTACCCTAGAGATAGGTCCGTGAATCCTGGACCGTTTCAGAAATTTGATCATGGTTGCAAAGTCTTTCCCATGGCTTGCCTTTTCGTCAAGAAAGGCTACAATGTTGTGCTTGATTGATGTTTTGAAAGGCACAAAAACTTCTGCAACTTCAGCCATTTTATCTGCAAACATAAACGTGTTAGAACGAACAGATATCGAAAAGACTGAATGCGTTTAACATTTTCAAACTTTCTGGGCTGGTTCAATCGAATGAGTAATGATTCGATCGAATGAGCTACTCATTCGATCGAGTGAGATCTAGTTCGATCACAGACAGTCGAATGAGATTGTTATCACCTTTGACCTCTGATTCGATCGAACTACTTGACCGAATAAGTCTCATTCGATCGAACAAGAGACTCGTTCGACCGAATAGACTGATTCGACTCCTTCAAATATCAGCCCAGATTGTGAAGAATCCCGATCGACATTTTCGATCGGTTAAAGATACACAACACACAGATAACATCGGTTGAGGTTTGTGAACATGTATCAACATTAAACTACAAGTCTTAAACAGTTAAAAACAGTTTAATGTGTGTTTCATTCTAATGTCCGTTTCCGAGAACAAAAACGACCAAAAACTTGATCAAAACACGGTTAAAATCCAAAAAATCTTACATTTTAGTGATGTACGTGAAAAATCGAATAAGATGAATGGATCAAAACGAGGGGTTCGCGAAAACAATTTTGAGAGAAATTTTCTGTAAAATTTTTCAAACTATTCTGACCGATCGAATGAGTCTGAGTATTTATACTGTTTCTGGACTCATTCGATCGAATGGACTTGTTCGATTGGACCAATCGATCGAATAAGTCTCTCGCAACAACTCTCATTCTCACAAAAACTGACTCGATCGAATCGGCTCATTCGATCGACTTACTCGATCGAATAGCCACATATTCGATCGAATGAGGGAAAAACATTGAAAAAATAAACTTTTAAACTTTTTATTCCCCGCCATCGATCGTGAAGCCTTTGAACCTGCAAGAAAACATAAACTTTTGACACTTGGTTAGTTTTCTTAGACATTTTCCGATAATGAGAGCTTAGTTCCTACAGAACATATAGACCATAAAACATTAGTAAACACACGGAAAAATATCAGGCACAACCATCTTTGGGTTTTCTTGCTACTTCTTCTTTCTTTCATGCACAGCCGGTTGCGCAGATAAACATTTAGTAACCTGCATGAAATTTTCTTTCATTCCTACACACTGGATAAACATTTAGTAGGAATAGACAGGGATCAGACTACCTGTCACGATGATTTCTCATCGATTTTCAAACAAACAGAACTAAATAAAATGAAAAATAAATAGAAATAAAATCTTTTTGATTTTTTTTTTTTTTTTTTAAATATTTACAGGGAGGGACAGGGATCAGACTACCTGTCACTGGATGATTTCTCATCAACATTAAAGCAGAATAAAAATAAAAATAATTCAGAATAAAAATCTTTTTGAATTTTTTATAATATTCAAACTGAAATAAGCAACTGTACAAAATTTAAAGTACAAAATTTTTGGTTGAGAAGGATCTATAATAAGAAATCATACAGACCTATTTGACTATCTACTGAGACTTTTCGAGATTTTTCACATGTTTTTGATTTTTCTTAATAAAAGAGTATACAATATTAAACTAGACATAATGAACATTCTTTTTGTGAGAAAGATCCGAACATGGGATCAGTACTGACATTGTAGCACTCAGTAAGTTCAATATAATTTCTTTTGGTCGATACATATTACCGATGCGATTATGGGTATATTTGTCCATTTAAACTTAAACAAACATCCTCTCGTCTGTCAATGACCATTTGATAATTGCTTGTGATCACAGCTATGTATCCCACCATATTTTGATTGACTCATGTAGGACCTCACAACATATTGAACAGTCAAATCGGCGCATCTTATTTTTGACAAACGACCATAAGCTTATAGGATCCCCTTTGTTCGCTTTTCATCAAAATTTGTTGCTTTTTACATTCTTGCGAATTTAATTAGCAACTTGATGATTTTATCATGTTTTCACATACGTGTTCGGTATTCATCTACTTGTCCCAAAATCATTTATTTTATTTTATTTTTTTTTCAGGAGATATCCAAGTTATCAGCGCTGTCCAGGTCGATACTTACGTATCACAGAGGGAGATAATAACTTTAGATATTCCAGCATGGAAGGGCGCTGTCCAGGTCGATACTTACGTATCACAGAGGGAGATCATTCCAAAACCGGTAGAGCATAAGATATTTAATACAGATATCCAAGTTATCAGCGCTGTCCAGGTCGATACTTACGTATCACAGAGGGAGATAATAACTTTAGATATCACAGCATGGAAGAGCGCTGTCCAGGTCGATACTTACGTATCATAGAGGGAGATCATTCCAAAGCCGGTGAAGCATAAAATATTTAATACTCCTCCTTAATCAACGTTTAAAGCATATGATTTAGAAGGGACTTTCGATGAAAGCAGACCTGCAACACGAAGATCTAACATTCTTTAAGAATTTAGCTTTTGGGGGAACCAATTTGGGCCGATGGTAATTCGTGTACGCGTGATAAGACATATCCTCAATTGATATTGGTCTTTAGACAGTGACGTCTCGTCAATTTATCTTAGATGTACACCCATAGCTGACAATCTAAATGATTTAGATAGGTCAAATCCAGACTCAATTCAGTAAGATAAGCCTACCAATATATCACATTAGTACTATGCATGACCAATTTTTCACTTTATATCTTTTTAACATCATGCTACTGTCAGTGTGCCATCACTTCCCAAAGGTTGGATACAATTTCTCATTTTCTGAATATATGAATGTTTTTGGAAAAAAAAAAATTTAAATTATTTCGCCCCGATCAAGTCAAAGTCTTCAGGTAAACGGCTATCCTGACGATCCAATGGATCAGCTGGACCGACCACATACGAGTATGTGTCCTTCTAACTAAGTATGAACGACTATTTTTCAGGTAAACGGCTATCCTGACGATCCAATGGATCAGCTGGACCGACCACATACGAGTATGTGTCCTTCTAACTAAGTATGAACGACTATTTTTCAGCGAAAGAATAAAAACCCATCATAAACCGCCCCGGTCACTTTCAGTCATCTAGTTAATGGTTATCCTCATAATCTACTAGTAGAAGTAAGGACCAAACATATCCGAAGATATGTCCTTCAAACTAAAGCAACCGACATAATTCTAAGCGATAGTGACGGTTTTTTTTTTTTTTTTTTTTTTTTTTTTTAATATAAGGAAAAATGAGAATAAGCTATACAGAAATAAAAATCTTTTTAATGTCTCAGTATGATAGCGTCTGTGTACTATCATCTTTCTTGTAACAAGATCAACTTCTCAAAATTTTAAAAATTTTGATGTTTTTGGGTTTTTGTATTTTATATTGTTTTTGGTTTTTCTTGAAACCTTTCTCCCCCTAAAAATTATAAAAACAAAATCTTTTTGGATTTTTCAAACTTTTAAGAAAAGAAAAAATGAAAAATAATTTAAATGATATCTTCAGGAACATCATCTGATTGATGTTTAACGCCGTTGATCTCTAGCAAATATAAAAACCGTGGTTTGTCAAATGATTTAGTGAAGAGATCAGCGCGTTGTTCCTGAGTGGGGATTTTTACCACATCGATTAACTTCTTTTCGTAACAGTCACGAAGGAAGTGATATCGAATTTCGATGTGCTTCGTTTTGCTAAATTGGACAGGATTTTTGGTAATTGAAATAGCAGCAGAATTATCAAGATATATGGGAGTAGTAGAACATTCAATACCGTAGTCACGCATCTGTTGCTGAATCCAAATAACTTGAGAACAGCAACTGGCAGCCGCAATATATTCCGCCTCAGCTGTTGAAGTGGAAACTGACGTCTGCTTTTTGCATTGCCACGTTACTAAACGACTTCCAAAGAACTGACATCCTGCTGTTGTTGATTTGTAATCGAGTTTACAACCACCATAGTCCGAATCACTATACGCATGTAGATCAAAGTTGTCATCATGAGGATACCAAAGACCCCAATCTGGAGTACCCTTCAGATAACGCAAAATTCTTTTGACTGCAATAAGATGGGAGACCTTCGGCTTTGACTGGTAACGTGCACAGAGACACGTAGCAAACATTATGTCCGGCCGAGAAGCAGTCAGGTACATTAGAGATCCGATGATCCCTCTATAGTGAGTTGGATTGATCAATTCACCTTCTCGTCAGGATTAATCCCGTGATTAACCGCTAACGGAGTTCCCTGTGAAGAGGAACTCAACATCTCGAACCGTTTCAAGATGTCATTGACATATTTTGTCTGGTGAATGAAGACACCGGAGTCTGTTTGATCAACCTGAAGTCCTAAGAAGAACTTCATCTCACCCATGGAGCTCATTTCAAATTTTTCTTGCATCACTTGTTCAAACTCCTTGCATAGTGTTTTATTCGTGGACCCGAAGATGATGTCGTCCACGTACACTTGTACCATAATGAGATCTCCTTCTTTCTCCTTTGTAAATAACGTGCAGTCGATCGTTCCTCTTCTGAACCCGTTGTTCAGAAGGTGTTTGGATAGTTCCTTGTACCAAGCTCTCGGGGCTTGGTGAAGACCGTACAAAGCTTTGTTGAGCAGGTAGGCTTTGTCCTTGTGATTTGGGTCTTCAAAACCTGGAGGTTGTGCCACATATACGGTCTCTTCGATGTGACCGTACAAAAAGGCACTCTTGACGTCCATCTGATATACTTTGAATCTCTTAAAAGACGCATACGCCAAGAACATCCTGATTGCTTCCAAACGCGCAACCGGAGCATACACCTCATTGTAGTCTAGGCCTTCGATTTGCCTAAACCCTTGGACCACCAGGCGGGCTTTGTTGCGAACAATCACTCCACGATCGTCGCGTTTACATTTGAGTACCCACTTAGTGCCAATTTTCTTCTGTCCTTTGGGGAGATCCACCAGCTTCCACACACCAAGTCTCTTGAACTGCAATAATTCTTCTTGCATGGCTGAGACCCAGTTAGCGTCTTTCAACGCATCTGTGATGCTGCTTGGTTCTTCTTGTGCTAAGAAGCATTCATGGGCATTTAGCGCAACTGATCCTGACTCCATCATTTCAGTATAGAGGCCAAAATTCAGCTGTCGACGTGTTTTGACACCCTGTTGAATGTCCCCTATAATGTTGTCTTGTGGATGATCACGTTCAGTCCTAACCACCGGATTGTCAGGAACGACAACATTTTGTTCCAAGTTAGTTAAGTTCGGCTCAGGAACTGGAGCGATTGGTGCCTCTGAAGTAGACGTTAGAGGCTGTTCTGCATTTGGCGCTTCTTGATTTGACGATGAAGGTTGTGGAGTAACCTGTGTCGGCACCGATTGTACATCATCTGCTGGTTATTCATCTTCAGAGTCAGATTCGGATGACTCTTGAACTTGCTCGCTAGACTCTGTGGAGGAAGACGATGATGGACCAGGATGAGGTGAAGATTGCTGTGATTCATCAGGAGGTGCATTTTGCGCCTCATACATCATTTGAATAGCAACCTCATACAGATTGAATGACTTGAACAATTTATCAAAATCAAACAACCAGTCTTCTCCTGACCCCTTGGCTGGTTCTGTATAGCGTTGAACGTCGACATGGTACCATTCTTCAACTAATTTTGTTGATCTGTTGAAGACCCTTTTGAGAGGTACACTGTAACCCAGAAAATAGCCGTTGATGATCTTCTCCTCGAACTTATTATCGACTTGCCTTTTAAGTAACGTGCAAAGAGCTCCAAATGGTTCCAGGTGCTCTAAATTAGGCCTCCGTCGTTGAAGAAGCTCGAAGCTTGTCTTGCCGTGGCGCTTGACAATGCCTACCCGATTCAATGTGAAACAGGCGTTGGCAATTGCCTCACTCCAAAACGTGACAGGCAACACTGAGTCTGCTAACATTGTTCTAGCTGTCTCGATTAACGTTCGATTTTTCCTTTCAGCAACCCCGTTCATTTGTGGAACGTACGGGGCACTGAACTCCTGAACAATACCTCTTTCTTTGCAGAAGTTTTCAACATTCGCATTCTTAAACTCTGTCCCGTTATCTGAACGCATTCTCCGAACCTTCAGATTGTACTGTGACTCAAGAGTTGTAACTAGCAGATTTATACACCCAAATGTCTCGGACTTTGCTTTCAAGAAAAACACCCAAGAGAATCTCGAATATTCATCAGTAACCACTAGACAGTATGAGTGCCCAGAGATACTTTTTACGCTTATTGGGCCAAAAAGATCCATATGAAGGAGTTCCAATGGTATATCAATCGAGTGGAAACTCTTAGACTTGTGGGACCTTTTTACTTGCTTTCCCGCTTTGCACTGCGCACACGAGTCAGGGAGACGGAAACTTCTCAGATTAACTCCCTCAACTAGCCTGTTGTGCACAAGCTTGTTCATGTTCCTGACATTAATGTGTCCCATCCGTTTATGCCATATGACAGTATCACGTTCAGATACCTTGGACACAAAACATGTCGCCGTTGGAGACGATGACCCTGCCTTGGCCATATCCAGAATGTAGAGGTCACTCTGGCGTGCGACTGACATTAAAACCTTGTCTTCAGGAATGGTGAAATCCTTAGCCAAGATGTGGCAGTCTCGGTCATCAAACATAACTTTGAAACCCTTGTCGCAGATTTGACTTATCGACAACAAGTTGTTCTCCAACTCCTTGATGAAATTAACCTTATCAAACGAAATTCGCCCATTTGAAACAATTCCTTGGGCCGTGATGTAACCACCTTGAGTTCCTGCAAAGGAAACTGCACCTCCTTTTATCTGTCTGACACTGGATAGGAGATTCATGTTTCCAGTCATGTGCCTGGAAGCTCCTGAGTCGATGATCCACATGTTGAATCTTGGATCATAAAGAGCAACCTGCACACAAAAAGCAAAAGGTTTAAATATCATTGGAAACCCAAGCCTTAATGGTCTTGGGTTTTCCATTATCGTCACGAATTAACAGTTCAATCCATTTACCCTCATTAACACTGTTTTCTAGTTTGACATTGTTATCAACAGTGTTGTACTTCTTTTGATTCCAACTGTCAGTCTTCTTCTTAGCATGTTTGACATAGCTGGTTGAAGACTGACTTTCACTTGTTGAAGTGGAAACACTTGGGTTTGAGGGATTCGGTGATCTGTGTGGTGAGGTTGGCTGAGGTTTCCTAGGAGAAACCGACCGCGGTGTGTGAGACCCGAGTTTGACTTTGAATGTCAACGGTCGGTCGCCTCATAGGAGATGACTTGACATATCTAGGATCCGGAGTTGATATGTATTGCTTAGGATCCATGTACTTGTAGCAAAATCTTGCTATATGGCCAACCTCTCCACATGAGAAACAGTAGTTTCTCCCCCTTTGACGTGGTGGAGAGTAATGACTTTGGTGTTGTTTGTTACCATAGTACCCCTTGGATTTGACATTTTGGGGTGAAGTTTGTCTGGGAGGGGGTTTTGGAAAATTATGTTTTTCATTAAAGTTACCCTCCTTGACAAACTGGGTACCATGTTCCACATGCACTTTCTCAGATTTATGATTAAACTTGTTCTTCTGAGAATTACTTGTTGTTGCCTTTGATTTAAATGTGGATGGGCCTGACTTAGTTGTGGAACCTAAGTCTGTGGCAACAACATTTGGTTTGGTCTCAGGAGCCGGGTCAATGACTTCTTTACCCTTGGACTTTGAAATTTGTTTTGTGTCCTCGGGTGTTTTAACATTTGAGTCATCTTCTAGCACAGCTCCTGGTGTGCTCACAAATTGGTTCAGCACTGGGGGTGGGACATTGTGATATCCCACACCTCTTTCCTTTTTGCACCGGAACTCAGGGATAATGTGTTCTAGCAAATAAGAGGAATTGGAGTAACTCTTTAACTTGAAAGTCAATGATTCAAGATCAGCTTTTGTGTTCTCCATTTCCTTTTTCAAGACATTATTTTTATTGATATGAAAGTTGATAGAGTCTTGTTGATTTAGATCACATATCTCCAATTCCTTGTTCTGACGCTTAAGGCTATCAATTTTTTCTTTAAAAGCAGACTCTTTCTGCTTCCAAGCCTTGTTTTGAGCAAGAGCGTCAGTCAGTTCAATTAAAGATCTTGAGGCTGCTTGTTTATAAGCCTCGAGATCTTCAATTCTCTCTTTCAGAGAATGAATTTCTTGTTCAGACATTTCACATTTTAAACATTTGGTATTTTCTGGTTTGGGAGTAGTAGGGTTAGAACTTACCTTGGCATCATTTGACGTCTCTGCCATGAACGCAAAGTAAAGATTCCCTGCTCTTTCCAGAAAAGATGCAGACGTTGCTTTTGTCAGTACCTTGTTGACTACTTCAACAGTAGCAGCTTCTGCAGGAATTGTTGAACTTGGAGATGATTGAGGAACATTTGACTCTTTTGCTTGATCCTCCTTAATCTCCACTGATGACACTTCAGCTTCATGCTCTCCTTCACTTATTTCAGTAGCTGACTCCTCGACAATGTATTCTTCATCAGTTGAGGAATCATCAGACCCAGTTTCTGAGTCTCCATCCACAATGGTGATGTCAGCCATGTTAATGCTGAAGTTCCAGGACTCGCCTTCATCACCTTGAACAGCAAGAGCAGTTTCATTGTTGATGTTGGCGTTGTTTGCTGCTGTTTGATTCTGAGGGACCAGTTGTCTCTCATTGTTGACATTTACAGCGGCTGCAGCAGGAGTAGATGAAGTTGAAGTAGTTCGGAAGGGATATTGGTGACCTTCCCTCTTTGGTTTAGAGCACTCCTTGGCAAAATGACCAAGTTCGCCACAGTTGTAACATTTAACTTTGGTTTTATCAAAACCAAACTTGGATTTATTATTGATTGAAAGGGCTTGGCCTGTTTTCTTAACCCACTTTCTAGCCCTACGGAACGCGCTGCCAAGTGCCCACATTATGTCGATGCGTTCCATATCGTCTTCATCTAGCTGTTCATAGTCATCGCTGTCCAGATGACTGTTGCCAAGTTTACCAGCCACCATTAAGCTGTATGATTCAATTATTGTGCCTAACGTTGCCATATGTTCTTTGGCAACTTCCACCGTTACCTTTCCCAAGCCTTCAGTGTTTAACGTTGCCTTTTCAGTTGACTTGGGTCCGGAGTTAGAACTTGAATTTCCGGAATTTGATGTTGGTGGTGCAGAAAATCTCGTTTCGGTCCCCTTTGATTGATTTGACATTGAGGAGACAAACGCAGTCTTCATTGGAGCATGGTCATTTGAATCTGACATTGGTGATTTTGACATGTACAGCGACTTGTCAGATGTTGCTCTGGGTTTCCTGGAGGATGCTCTTAATTCAGCGTCTTCCTGTCTGATTTCTTTTATAAAGTCAGAAAGAAGAATCGTCTCCAATTGATGACTTCTTCTCATCACAGTCAGGAAGGTGTTCCAGCTTGTTGGGAGTCCTTGAGCGAGACATCTAACCTTTTCAGTCCCTGTTGTTTTGACATTATAAGACTTTAGCTCTGACATAAGATGATAGAATCTTGACAGCAACGATTCAATGTCTTCGCCGGATTCTGGACTAAACAAATCAAATTCACGCTTTAGCTCCCGTGCGTGAATTTCTTTAAGTGACTCAGATCCTTCGCATCGTTCTACCAGTGCGTTCCAAAGAGTTGATGCTGTTGTGAACTGGTTAAACTGATGGAAGAGATCGCTGGAGAGAGCTTGAGACAGTAAGGAGAAGGCTTTCTTCTCAGCATCAAAGGCTATCTTTTGTTCTTCTGACAGCCTAAAGTAGCTCAGACTTTCACCATCATCGTTTGTAGGATGCACCCACGTTGTCTGAACCGCTTCCCATAATCCAGGATTCACACCTGTGATATGAATCTGGAATCTTGTCTTCCAGGTAGTAAACTCATTGAGTGCCATCAACTTTGGAGGCTTGTTGAAGCTTCCAGATTCTGAATCACTCTCAAGGATCGATTGGATCCTTTTGTTTGTACTTGAACTGGCAGACATGTTTGCTTCTTTGCTTTAATCTTTGATCTTTTAATCGAATGTGTTTTGATTCGATCGAATGTATTCTTTATTCGATCGAATGTGTGTTGATTCAATCGAATGACTGACTGATTCACTGTTCTGGTCTTCTGAAGCTTATCAGATCGAATACGATCTTGTTCGATCGAAAGAGGTGACAGGTTCGATCGAATGGGTGTCTAGTTCGATCGAAAGGGTTCTGGCAGTCGAATAAGAAAGAGATCGAATGGGTGGATCGAATCTGAGACTTGTTCGATCGACTGGAAGCAGGTTCGATTGAAAGGATGAACTTATTCGATCGAATGGACTTGGCGCAAATCACGGCGGGAAAAACTGATTCGGTCAAAATTCAAACTGGTTCGATCGAATAAAAGGCTTATTCGATCGAATGAGTTCCAAAAATACGACTTGTTCGATCGGGATTTATGGAATTTCCAAACTTAGAAGATTTGACCAGATTTTCGGTTTTAAACTCACTAACATGAATCCTAATTGATCTAGAAGCAAAATAGGACTCTTTTAATTGTTTTAACACTTAAACAAATAAGCAAACACACAAATATGGATCAAACGTTTAAAAAACGAAGAACACGATGAATGTTCTTGATAAAACCCGAAATTTTAACACCAAATCTTGAGATCAAAAACCAAAATATATGACTTTTTATGAGTTTTTGATAAGAACACAAAGAACACCAAGAACAAAAACACTTGTTTTCGAAAATTTTTCAAGCAAAATATATGATTTTCACGAGAAAAACACGAATATCACCACGAATCTTTCGTGAATCAAGAACCTAAAGCTCTGATGCCACTTTGTAGGACCGATTCGGGACTCGGTTTCCCAACGATTCACGGGGCAACGTGTTAGAGTGCGGAATCCTCTAACACGGCGATTCGGTGGTGATCAACGGGCACGTAGGTACGATTCCTAAAAGGGTTTGACGCCTAGGATTGGAGGAAACGACCAAGAACACGAAGAACGATTGAGAGTGTTTCTGTAGGCTGCTGGTTCGTGAGTGTGTATTCTGTTCTCACCTTGTGAAATTTCCCAAGTAACGTTTATATACCGAAGACTCATTCGATCGAATGAGATACTCATTCGATCGAATGAGATCTGGTTCGATCGAAACAGTCACTGATTCGATCGAATCAGCTTCGTTTGCCATTTTCAGTACGTTAACTTGGTTTCACGATCGTTGGTTTCATGTTGAACCAACCTGATAGAACTGGGGACATACATGTGACATTTCATGTCCTAACATTTATGTATTTGTTTGTTTAAAGCGAAGTTGTTGACAAGTTCGCCTAGGCGAACTTGTTAACCAAGCGAAGTTGTTGACAAGTTCGCTTAGGCGAACTTGTTAACCAAGCGAAGTTATGGACAACTTCGCCTGAGGCGAAGTTGTCGTGTATTTATATAGGTTACGGCTTATCGTTTGAGTGAGTTTTAAGTTGTTCGTGTTAGTGTAAATCAGTGAGTCAAGTGACGTGAGGTCGAGAGTCTGTAACTGTGATTATATCACGTGTTGAGTTATTAATATAACGTGTGTTTGTTCGTATCGTATTCGTGTGTCCGTGTGTTTGTGTTCTAAGTCCGTAACGATCTACACAGGGATTCTGCACCTGTGTATATCGGGATATCTCGTGTGATCCGTCCAGGGAACCTACAACTTCCCGTACTTAGCTTCCAATCTCTCCTGTTTTAGCCGTCTAGGGTTTGGAATAGGTGGAATATAAGTTCGGACCGGTTCCTTAGGTTGTACGGTGCCTATTGGGATCAGTATTTCCTGGGTTTTATCATGGGATTCCTTCTCCATGGTGAGGTAACAGTGGTTGTGCCACTTCTTAATGTAACAACGTTAGCTGCTGCATTTGGGTTTGTTAGTTTGTTGCTTGGAAGAGAGCCGGGTGGTCTTTAAGACAATTGTCGGCAAATCTGCACTTGTTTGCAGTCACTTGTCTTATGAGTTCCTCCACAAGTGTCACAGATGAGTTTGGTTTTGATAGTTCGGCTTGAAGCTGTTCGAATTTTTTAGAAAAGGCTTCAAGCTGTGCGGTGACAAGAGTGGTTGAATCGACGTGGTGCAATCCTTTATGTGTAGGTGTAGATCTTGGTGGGTTATAAGAGAAACTCTTATTTGCTGCCTTCTCCATTATTTCAAATGCTTCGTTAGGTGATTTGGATCCCAGGTCTCCACTAGCGACTTAGTCGATGGCCTGTTTGTTTTGAATGGATTGTGTTTCAAAGACAGTTTGTACTTGTAACCATACGCTTAGTCCATGGTGTGGGCATCTTCTCAAAAGAATTTTTATCTCTCCCATGCAGCGTGTAATCCTTTCTTTCTATTTTGAATTTTGGCAATGATTCATCATCATCGGTCAAGAATCCGGTAATGCTGGCTCGGTATTTGGCAGTTTTATCAGGCAGAAAGTATTTGAGGAGAAACTATTCAACCATCTGGTCCCAAGTGGTGATGGATCCGGAGGAAAGAGAATCTATCCATTCCAGGGCTTGTCCCCTTAGAGAGAAAGGAAAGAGTTTGAGTTTGATCTGATCTTCATAACAGTTTTGTATTATAAAGGTTCCGCATATTCGTAAGAATCGAGATATATGAGAAAGAGGTTCTTCGTCGAGGAGACCATGAAATTGAACCGAATTTTCCACCATCTGAATGGTGCTTGATTTCGCAATTTTTGGTGATTTCGCCTGGAGCAACTCCATTGCCGTAGCCTTCGAGGGTTGGCTTGGCATATTGGCTCATGTTCGACTCATTGTTTTGGGCTGCCTTCATTTCTTCGGTTTGATTTTCTCCTGGTGTTGTGGCGTCTACTGATTCGTCTTTAATTGTTTCGGCGGTTTTTGTAGTCCGTTTACGTGCTCGTCGACAAAAGAGTCGTTCCAGTTCAAAAATTGGAGAAACAAGATCAGGCTCGAATCTAGAGGACATACATCGAACTAAATTAAATTTAAACTATTTAAATTAAACTAAAGGTTAGTTAAAGTTAAACTACGAGTTAGGCTAAACTATTCTAAAAACTATACTAAGGTCTAAATTAATTAAGCTAAAGTAAAGGTCAGGCTAGCCTTAAAAATATATAGTTTAATAGTTAGTAGAAATAAAATAAAATAAAAGATACAAATTTGTACAATTATAGACAATGATTAAATTAAAACTTGGATCGTTCTTAGAAACGTACCGTGTCCCCGGCAACGACGCCAAAAACTTGATGTGTGATGCGCGTGCTAGTAATATTTATAAGAGAATGGAGTTAAATTTATAAGATATTGTTTTAAATTTATAAAAGTGATTTATACTAAGACTAAACACACACAAAATAGGCAAGTGTACCTATTGCATATGCAGAATAGTATTGGTAAGAACCAATTATCGATCCGTGGACACAAATGTTTCTAATAATGAATCGTCGTTTTACTTTAATCGGAGGTTTTAATCATATTGGGGTTGATTTTTACTTTTTATAAAATATAAATACTTATATATAATATATAGGTGACAAGAAGAGAAGTTCTAAACGAGTAGTTCAATTATACGAAGGTTACCATCTAAGATCAAGAATCCACTCCATTTGTCCTTGATGATTATAAAGTAAACATATGATCAACTTGTCGTAATAATATATGTTAGAATAGCCCCTTATTTCTATGTGAGCATATCCTATGAAATAAAAGAAAGTAGCATGTGCATTTTAGAGTCAACCCTTTCCTAATGTCATGCTACAACGAGAATGTCAAGTTAAGTTGGCAAGTAGTTTAGTAAAGTAGAAAGATTAGGATTGACTTCGATTTCTCAAATACCAATTTTAACAACTTTGGGTGGTTATAGTTTAGTCTCACAACCTCCTCTTGGTTGATTTAAGTAGGTTATAATTACACATTCCATTAACATATGATTTCTTTAACTAGCATGATAACCTAAGCAATCGTGTTAACGATGTTATTTCAGAATTACCAAACTAGAGAAATAGATCATAACTTATATCTCATTATTTCTAAGTACAATATAAGGATCCATGTTTCGATAAATTATCAAAGTATTATACCTTTCAAGAACATGAATCGATCATGAATGATTGTTAATATGATTGTCAATCACCAACTTTGAATGGTTGAATTAAGATAGTGAAACATTTCTCATCAAAAGATAATTGCAAAATAACCATGTACTTTACTAAACTAAATCACATGTTTTATATAATCATCAAGTAAAACGAAGCTTCTTCATAGATTTTAGTTGGTAAATGCAGTTTAGCTCATAATGAGCATTGTTATGAACATAAAAAGAGACTATAATAACAAACACATGATTAAACTAGAACAACCTAACCAAATGTGGATGAATCTCCCTTCTTAATGATGATGATGGATTATGATGATGTTGATGATGATGGATGATGATGGTAACCTCTAAGCCTTCAAACTCCTCATAAGATCTTCAATATGAGTGTAATGTGGGTGTTTTTATAACAGCAACCCGTTTAGAGATCTTCCTCAAGCACACTTCTTAAATGACACAAGAGCCTCTAATTATAGTCTGTCTGGAGATAGAAGCACGACCCCGTGCTTTATTAAGCACGACCCCGTGCTTTATTAAGCACGACCTCGTGCCTACGTGTCCCAGTTGCATGTTGAAAGATCGTACATGATGACTCACCATGGCCCTGTGCTTCCTGAGGCACGACCCCGTGCTTTTTAGTGACATGTGCTAATTCTTTTTGTCGTTTTCGAAAGATGACCACGGACCCATGTCCATTGAAGCACGGCCCCGTGTCAAGTTGTCCACTATTTTGTCTTTTCTTGTAGATTTTTGTCTTTTCTGATAGGTGAGCACGGCCCCGTGTTCCTAGAAGCACGACCCCGTGTTTCCAAAAGAACAGCCCCGTGTTTTCAAAAGCACAGCCTTGTGTTTCCAAAAGCACAATCCCGTGTTTTCTGAAACACAACCCTATGTTCTTAGAAGCACGGCCCCATGTTCTCTGAAGCACAACACCATGTTTTCTGAAGCACAGCCCCATGTTTTGCTGTTTTCTTTGGTATTTTCATTCGTTTCTTCGATTAAGGCTTGGATTCACCTGAAAATACATTTAACATGATAAGTAGTTATTTTAACTATATTATATGATAGAAGTTGTAGTTTTTAGAGATTATTTGATGCTAAAAAGATGTATATTTTTATATATATCAACCACCACTGATGAACTCCAACCAAAAATAACATTCAAAACAAGATGAGGAATGGATAGTAGGAGTGTCCATAGATACCATGGATTTTTCACCCAACTAACCAATTAAATAACAAAACACGATAATCGGATGTAAGTCCCAAAGACGTATCTTTCAATATGATATTAAGTAACTTGAAGTTAGTGCGGAATTCTAACACAAGATGATTCAAGAACGATGAACAAGAATACGTAAAACACAATGGGATGCTTCAAAACATACGTATATTACGTCCAATGCTTAAGCAATACAATACTCGTTCAACACAATTAACAAGTGAACAACCAATAATATGAATGAACAACCACCCGAAACCCTATACAATATGATATATATATAGGGTAGCCAACACCTAAGCCTAACAAAAAACCCAAAGCCCACCGAGATACATAAAGGATCTCGGTGTACATACAAAACCAAAAACCAAGACTAAGTACAAACCACCAAATTATGGACCCAACAATCTCCCCCTTGGTTTGTAGCTTCGTTCTTCAGTCATACTCCATAATGTCAACATCGGCATCCTTTAGACCACCTGCCCAATAACCAGTTCTGACAATGGAAGCCGCCATTCTGGTGTATTCCTTTGTAGCAGCTTCAAAGATTGGATCAACAATGATTTGAAATGTGCTGAGGGTCTTGATATCCCATTTCAAGCTTTAATAAGTATCATGGATCAACAAACCTGTACTGTCCTTTACCTTTATGCAACCGTATGACGACAGTAGCAGTCTCACTATCAAACATCCATAACCTCATATTATCCAGAGTCCCATTTGGTATTGCACTAGGCACAGGAATATGAGTAGCCTTCTTTGTTGCAGAACACCGAGTAGCCTTCCTTGGATCCTGACCCCCTTTGCTTTCTTTAGAAAAGATTCTGCAGTTGTCATGTTCGGAAAGCCTTTGTCAACATGGCTCCTCAGAAAGTTCCAGAAATCAATACCTCTCTTATCATTATTTGGGTTGTGGAATGGAGTATTGATCAGGTCACTGAGATCCACCATTTTCCAAGATCCAAAGTCTTTCATTTTCTTGTAGTACTCGGTGTTCCCAGACCTTCGTTTAACCCACTACATATTCTTTTCAACATCAAAACCCCAAGACATGACCCTAGAACGATCACTGTACTTGTCAGAAAAACCCTTTTGAAATGTAACAATGAACTTATCTGGATGATCGGAAGATTCAACATTCTGATTCGAGTTCTTCATAATCATGATCTTCCTCTAAAGTCGGTTTGATTTCTCACTTGTCATTGGAGGGGCAGACATATACTGTTCTAGTGTCTCAGACTCATCTATGTTTATAGTAGGACGACCACTGGAACTGCCACCTTGATCTACATCGAATGTCTTTGAAGTTACATCATCACTGCTCTTGAATTCATCTCCAAACTTCTGAACAAGTTTTTGTTCGAGGTCTAGATATATAGCAGTCAATTCTCCCATACCAGACTGAAGCTCTTTAATCTTGGAATCTTTATCGGTGTTACTAGCTTTAAAATCTTGAATACGTATATCTTTGACAACTAAGTATTGTTCAAGCTTAAAGACTCGGCGTTGCAAACCTTGTACGTCAACCGATTCAGCTTCCAGTACGACCCTCTTTTCCTTATTCTGCAGAAATTGATCTTGCATGGCAAGAATATGGGAAATCTTATCAGCAGCACTCGAGCTCGACTGACCCTGACCAATTGGGTCAGACGATCCCGATGGTTCAGTAAAATGTGGAATATCAGTCTCAAAGTCAAACTCTTGAGCTATGTCATCAAAAATATGTTCATGTGTTTGAGGCTCAGCAGTGGATGGACTCGGATCAACATGATTCTTAGGAACTTCCGACTCAAGTTGATGTTGTTGTTGTTGTTGGCTTGTAGTTGTTGGTGTAGCTTCAAAAATCAGCACGCCAGGTCTCGGATCTTCCTTCCTTCGTTTACGTGGAATGAGATCGGCGGCTGGTTCCTCAGGGCATCATCATCTTCATTCACAGTGACTTCTTGAGGAGGCTTCAAGGCAGTCGACTGCAACAATTCTTTGAAGCTTTCAAAATCTTTTAATTGCTCAGCAGACGGAGCAGCTTCTGTTTCACGGTGTTCAGACTCCATATGTTGTACGGGAGTCTCCTCATCTTCATCATCTGAAATAATCTCAAGTGTAGCGGCATGCTTCTGAACTAGTGCCATTTCTTCAGCAACTTGAGCTCTGTCGGTCCCGTATTGATCACTCAAACTCACAATAAATGTCACAACCCACACAAGAAATTTGTCGACAAGCAGGTTGGTGACTTTGCTATTTAAGGTAAGAATATATATTTGTTAATGATGGAATCACTAACAAACACTATTTGTTGCTTAAAGTTATTAAATGTAACAAACACAAACAATCACTCAAAAGATTTCCACTTATAGAAGGTTTTCATACAAATGTAAATTGATTAGGGTTTCTTGTAAGGAATGCTTATCCGTACTAATCCTAGAAAAACCGTCACACTCAATCAGAAATATTCGGTAGGTCTGAAAAGTGTAAAGTCGCAAATCCGTAGTAGGCGTGCCCTAAATTATTCTATTTATAGGCCAGCCACCACCTGACAGCTGTCCTGCCTTCTAGAAACCCTAATGATAGGTACATAATCATAAAACGTATTACAAAACATTATAAATGTAAAAACAGGTCTTCCGGTAGGCTTTGTGCCTTTTGTCTTCTTCGAGTAGACCTGATAACCTTGAAGTGTGCTAGCAAACAGTTCTCTGGGTAGACTTTACATAGAGTATTATCCAAAGAAAATACTCACCTAACAGACTTCAATCTTCTTGACCATAGCAAACTTTGCTCGATATGGTCCTACGAGCAAATTGTTCTTCATGAATCCCTTCAACCCTTTGTTAAAAGATAACTTATTAAGAAAACACAAGTGTGCTGGTAACACTGTTTGAACTTTGAAGGTAGCACTGTAGCTTGCTCGGGGTTGAACCTTGCTAGAGAAAGTACTTAGAGTATTTCTTGATCAACTATCTTCAAGCATGATCGGACTACTGTTTATTGATGAAAACTTTCTAGATCTTCCAAATACTTGGCTTCATAAGCTTGGTTTAGTCAAGGTTTGCTGGGAAGCAAACTGTGCTCGACTTGAAGAGCACCTTTGCTAGACAAAGTGAACCCTGCTCGGATTATAACTTAAGAAGACTTCAAGAAGATAACCTTGCCCGATAGGCAAAATACCTTGATAGGACAAGTAAAACCTTGCTAGGAGGTCTAAGTGTGCTCGGTTTCCATTCTTAACCATATCAGAGGATTGTTGAGAAGATTCCAATCTCTCTTAAGTCAAATCATGTCAAATCTTTGACCCAACAATCTCCCCTAGATTAGAACACCTCAGCTGTCCCAAAATACCTCTAAGGTTACATATACTTAGTCAAAATACATATCAAACCAAAATCAAAATGCATTACAAAACATAAAAAGATTACATATTTCAAATTCTGTCCGTAGACATTACAAAGCAAAGCCTAAATTAAAACAAAGTCTTCATTTTCTGGAGTTATAGGTTGCTTGTCTTCGATCTACTCTTACTCCTCCTGCTTTCTATTTGAAAATAAACAGTTGATGTTGATGAGAATGATTTCAGGAACTGTCCAGTTCATTATGTCTCTTAAATCCTCATCATGAAGGAAGGTAAGGTCTTCACCACTCTTGATTATACCCAAGATAAGTCCATCAGAGTTTTGAAGAATGTAGGAGTCTTCCTTTTTTGTTGTAGTCAATTTGTGTAATCCTACCATTCTTTTGGACTTCATGATTGGGCCTTGTCTTTCTCTTCTCATACTGATGCAAGTATCCAAGTTTGCAAGTGGATTTTTGTTCTTTCTTTTTGAGAGGTATTCAAATTCAGCATGCCAAATGTCACTTATCCTCTTTTCTCTCCTTTTCATTTCATGTTGTGTCAAATTCCACTTCTTCCTTTGATTCAACAAAGGGAATCCCATACTTGCTTCACTTCTCAAATATTTGAACAACTCATTTTGTTGTCTACCTGCAAGTTTGTTTCTATCATGGTAGTCATACAAATTCAGAGTTGCCATATTTTCAAGTTGTTCTTTCTTGAATTCTGCAAAATCATCCCTAAAAACAATCTCTCTCAGTTCTCTACTTTTCATTACAACTTTCAATGTTTGAGAGACAGAGTCATAGAAGAGTTTTATTGGCAGGTCCACATCAGTTGGTGGTCTTTCATGTCTTTGTGAATCAGCTCTTCTTGGCTTATTTCTGATTGTTGGTATTTGTTCTCTTGAAGCTGAGGGCCTTGTAGGAATAGACTTCATAGGTTTAGTGCCCCCACTATCTTAAATCTCTTTTTATATATTTCAGTGACCATTTCAACAGGCATATTCATCAGATCAACAAGGTTTTCACCTCCATCTCTGAAAAGTCTTCCAATAATATTCATTATGTTTTCATCACCCAGCTTACCAGCTGGTACAAACTGTCTAGCTACAAAACTTATGGGATTCACATTTTCTGGTAGTAGCTTCTCCCATTCAGCCTTTTGTTCATAAAGCAGTTCTTTCAGTTGTTCCTTTCCCAGCATATCAAACATATATCCTTTCATGCCCTTGTTTTTCATTACTTCCTTCAACAATTTAATCCTTTCCTCATCCTCCCATGGATCTTTGTGTTCAACAGGTTCTGGTTTAACATCCACAGGAATAGGAGTCTTAGATGCTTTAGCTTTTTTCCAAATTATCTTTCTCCATTTCAGACAAGAGTAGAGAAATCCCTTTGGATCTGCTCATCCCTTCAAGCTCATTTAATCTCACCCTGGCTTCCATCTGCCTTTCCAATAAAATCAATTGTTCATCTTCCCATCTTTTCTTCTTATCCTCTTTGATCTTGTCAACCAATTTTACTAGTCTTGGTCTTTTTGCACAGGGATCTGGTTGCTTTTTCATAGATAATCTTCTTATGCGAGACTCAACTGTTTCTTTTGTCATACTGTCAACCATCTCAGGAGCCATTCCTCTATCAACCAAGTATCTACATTTTCCTCCATACTTCTTCAACACAACATCTATCTTTTCATCTAGGTTTTTTTGAAACCTCTCCTTCTCCTCTCTTTCAATTGTTTCTCTGGTTGTATTGTAATTTCTTTGCAATTCATCAAAACTCTTTGCTAAGATCTTTCTCATTGAGTCCTTGCTTTCTCAAATACTCTCTATACCTCATTGAATTTTTATTTATCTTTTCAATTCCCTTCCTTATCTCATAATCTTCCTTGTCAATCAGCCTTTCCAGCTCCTCATCAGGTATAGGAGCCAAATTTTCAAATCCTATCCAAATCTGATCAACTAGATCACTAAAGGATTATTCCTTTTTGCTTCGTCCAGACTTTGTTGAATATTTGCCTTCTGTTCATCAGTCATTTCAACTTGATGGGACAAAATATCAACCTTTTCAGCATTATTACCCTGATCATCATCATTGTTATCATCATCATCATCAATAGAGTCAGAGTCATCTTCTTCAGTAGTGTCTTCTTTTTCAGTTGACTCATCTACTGCATCAATTTTTGATTCATCTGGATTGGGTATATCTTCAGGCCTAATCGTCTGTATTGGAACAGGCCTCAAAGAGCTTTCCTGCTCCTTGGGACTTTCCACAAAATATTCAGGTTCATCATCCTTTCTAGCCCTTTTTGCTGAATTTTCATAATCAGTCTGTTCACCAGCCTTCCTCTTTCTAGTATAAATCTTTTCAAACCTGTTCACTTTAGATGTAAAGTCATCATGTATCATTGAAGCCCTTTTCAACAGTGTTTCTATAGATTCTTCAGTTTCTACTTTCTCATTAAATTCTTCATTTTCAGAAGTAGTTTTGGTCTGATCTTCACCTTGATGCTCATGTTGAAACTGACTGAATTTTCTTAAAACAATGGCTAGAGAGTTATTCACTACTACAACTTGGTTCATTTTTATCAGTATTTCAATAACCTCCTGCTCTTCTTCCCTTTCTTGAACTAAAGTTTTTGCAATGTTTGCCTGTTCAATCAGATTCTCTTGCTCTGTCAGCTCTTATGCAGTTAAGGTTTGGGCAATAAGTTCCCTCTCCTTTGTTTCTTTTATCACTTTTTCAAGCCTTTTGGTAGCCAAAGTATTTTCATCCTGTTCGTCATCAACAGTTACTTCATATGTAACAACAGGCTCTTCTTTATCATCAACTATTGCTTTCCCCTTCTCCAATCTCCTTTTCTTTTCTTCTTCAGTTTCAGGGGGAACGTTATCAATATCATCAGACAAATCTTCCATCTCCTTGTCCTGCTCAACCCTCTTGGAACTTTCTTCACTAGTTTTTTGTTCAGTGAGAATTAACTCCTCAGTTGCAGCATCCTCATCCATCACAACATTAGTCATGACAATTGTGGCCATGACATCAGTCATAACATCAGTAGCCACAACATCAGTTTCAGTTAATACATCAGTAGCTTCAACATCACTTTCTATTGCTTCTGTTGTTACCACATTATTAGTGGTTTGATTTTCCGTCTCAGCCTCAATATCCTTTTCCCTTCTTAACAGATCATCATCAAAATCTTTATAAAGAGTATTCAAAATCTCATCATTCACATCATAATTCTGTTTACAATCACCAGATTTATCATCTTCATAGTCCTCAGCAAAGATCATTCTCTCACCACTATCTTCCTCATTCTCACCATCACCATATACATTTAAGATACTTTTCAGTCCATCAGCCACATTCTCCACTACCATATCCACCATCTCTTCATCAGCCACCTCATCAGCAACAGTGGACATCATATATTCTCCCCTGTTTTGGGGCAACTGATGTCTTCTCAACCTTTGCCTCAAAGGTGTGATTTATTAGAAGAGCTTGGGCCAGCTATTCTCTCAAGTCATCGCTTTCTTCTCTTAAGTCAGCATTTACTCCTCTTAATTCAAAATTTTCACATATTAAATCAAGATTTCTTTTGAAAACATAATGACCCTGGGGAGGGGTAACTGGTGGTGAGTCAGAGAAAGGATTAGGTAAAGGTTGGATTGTATCCGTGGGTGGTTTTATGGTTTGGAATTGTGGTTGGATTGGGTCAGTAGGAGGGCTAGGCTTTCAATTAAGTTTGGGCTTGTTGAGGGCAAAGGATTGATGTTTTGTACTGAAAAGATTTTGGAATGGATAATTGTGAATGTGGGTTGGTTGGCTTGGTCTAAAGTTTGGGAGTGTGATGGGGATTGAATAGGTGTAGGTGGGAAAGTTTGTAAGTGAGTTGGAAGTGATTGTGGAATATATGGTTCATGTGTTGGCTAGGTTAGGTCTTGGGTAATGGTTTTGGTTTGGGTTAAAGATTGGGATGTAGTTAGGTTAATGGTTTGAGTTGGTGTTTGGTTTAAGGTTTCAGGTGGGCTTTGGGTTAGTGATGAGGTTGGTGGGGATGGTATATATGTGTCTGGTGGTGGTGAAGGTGGTGTGACTGGTGGTGTTGGTAAAGGTGTTGGTGGTGGTGTGGGTAAAGGCTGATCCTCCCCCTGAACTTGTGCATCATCAACAAAATCTCCTCCAGCTCCTCCTTCATGTCCATCTCCATCATCATTATCACCGGAATCATCAGAATCATCATCACTTTCCTCAACATCTTCCTCCACTGAGGTTAACTCAGGAACTGGCATTTTTTCAGCATCATGGTTAACCAACCATGGTAACACATCAAACTCAGCATTTGGATTGAATCTGCTTGTGCTTGCCAGATTAGCAATCCGTTTGTAAGTATTTGGATTCTGCAATACATGTTTGGTACCCATTGTGGGTAAACCTTGTAACTCATGTCTAAAATATTCGGCTTCCTCAATATGCTCACCATCCCTTCAAAAATCATCTTTAAAAAATTGAATGGTAGATCATAAACTATGGCAACAACTGCATTTGCCAAATCTCGACTCATGAGAGTCCAAGATCCCTTTCTAGGGGCAAAGCCCTGTATAATGTGATGAATTAAAAATCGATAAATGTTTGGAAACATGCCCTTCTGGAAATGTCCTTCCTTGATAACCCATAGTTTGCACAAAAATCTTCAGCAGATGATCAGTTGTAAAGTGAATCGGATTGTGATCATCATCATGCAATTGCAAGAAGGTTCTGATTAATCATTCAGTTATACGGATCTCCTGCCTTGCCACGGTAGCTTCCACACGCCTACCATTTACATCATCGTATAATGTGGCTGAGCGCCAGAAATCTAGCAAATGATTTCTATATATCACAGAGCATCCTATTAAGGCAAAGCTTATATTCGATATTTGGAGCCACCTTATAATATGAGCCAAGTCCACATTGTCTGGAGTAACTTGTAACAAAATGTCACACCTCAAAATCCACTAACGGAGTTTTACCGTCAGAGGGTGTGAACTAACAGGATCGGATTCATTAGTTATAATCAAACCATAAAACAAAGTTTTCAAACCACAAAACGTTTACGAGTAATTAATTCGGAAGCGTAAAAACCATAAAATAAATGTTGCGTCACACAGGACGACTTAAAACCCAATGATAACAGTTTAAAATCGGTTTGCATAAACAAAAGCGTTTCAAACAATGCATGATCCTATACCGCGCGCCCGCCTCGGCTACCTGAGAATAACATACTAAAAGTGTCAACACGAGGTTGGTGAGTTCACAAGTTTATATAAAATAAAGCGTTTAGCGTTTTGCGTTTAGCGTTTTGCGTTTACCAGATAGTGTTAAATCAATTATATATCTATAGGTAGCTAGCCTATAACGCAAGTATTACTAAGTGTTCGACACCAAAGCTTACTGTTTATCAAGTGCCTTGCCACCAGGTCATCCAGACCATGGTAATGTGTTAGCCAAAATTACACCCACTCGACCTCCAGTCGAGCTTAGCGTTGGGTGGGGTTTGTCAAACTCAGTAGTACTACTCAACAGTGACTCGCTATTATCCAATATTAAATGGTTCGATGTGTAGGACTTCAATTGTTTCGTTTGCCACTTAGCCTTTACAAGTGATATATAATCTACTAACAAAATCTAAAAGCGTTTTCGGAGTATGTTATCTCCCCCAAGTGAAAAGCGTTTAAGGAGTTTAAAAGGGGAAAGTGAAACTCACTGTTTGCGAAGAATTCCCAAAAACAAGTCACCAAGTGATGCGCGTCACAGAAAACTCTCACTAGCGTTCTATAACAACAAGGAGATTTTCTAAGTATCGGAACTATTATCGAGTCTCTAGACCGGGCACATAATTCCTAAGCACAAGACACGTTTCGTGTTTCGTTGTGAATCGTGTGTGAATTAACAAGTATATTTTTGATACGTTACACGTGTAAACAACTTCCCAAGCATCATGTATAAACATAGCATACTTCTAGTAATGTTCAAACACAAGGGTATTTTGGTCAAACACGTAGCAATTATCGATTATCAACATATTTCATGTACTTTCGTCTAACTCAGCAACTAGCTTTACCGAGACAGATTACTATTAGTAAAGATTACTCTAATTCACAGATCACAACTCATCGATTAATTCATCAAAAAATCACTACAATAGCATACATGTGTTAGGTTTCCAGAACATATTTTGTTGTATTTTTATTCCACATATATTTCTCACAAGGATCAATTCACTACAGCAAACTCACAACAGTCAAATTCACGCGCAACAGAATGTTATTTGAAATTCCCGTTAAATGGAAAATCCAACAAATGCAAGACCAATTGGGTTAGGTTCTTAACTCAACAAGTTAACTTCCAGAAGTGGAACCAACCCATTTGGTCTTGTAGTTCATGAGATATAATATTTACAAATTAGCCTAACAGCAGGTCTCACAATTCAGATTTGCACAACGTTTTTGTAAAATCATAAAAGTTAACTTTTTCACGTTCAAAAATTGCAAATTTATATTCTTTAGAAACTAGACTCAACCTAGTTCACTGTAGTATCAATTATCTCGACCAATTTTCACATTCACACCCCGTTACAGTCAATTGAACATCAATAAAACAATCTGCCCAGAAACTGTTTGCATCCAAACTCAACATATTAACTATCTATGGACCCTAATCCGTTCATATGACATTCTAGACACCATAACCACTATCCATGCACATCAATTTCACACTACATACATGATTAGGGTTTTATTTGAACTCAAAATCAAAGACACCAACGATTAACATGCAATAACACCAATTCTAGTTATCAAATCACAATCAATACATCATCTAATCAAACAAAACATATGAACACCACACATATGATTTTCGGACCTAGGGTTTATAATTATACCTTCAAAAACACCAAAGCAAGCAAGAGAAAGGTAGAAGATGGCTAGAAACGGGTGTAGGATGCTTCAATTGAGAAGGACAAGATCAAAAATCAAGTAATATGTGTGTGTGTGTGAGCCGATCGCAAGGAGAAGGGGATGGGGGGCTGGCTGTCGGTTTTGGGAAGAGAGAGAGGGAGAAGAGATTAGGGTTTATTATTATTAATAATAATAATAATAACATGTTACACTTTAGTCCCTCAACTTCTAGTTTGTACTTTTCTAGCTTATTTTAACTAGTTCTTGTTTCTTGTCTAGCATCACACATAATATAATCAAGTAACACATATGTTAACACATAATTATGGTTTTGACGTTTTTCGTTTATTCACCAATTGTTTGCGTCAACTCGTTTGCGTTTCGGTGCAATTCCCGAAAGACTACACATGTAGTAGTTGTCAAGCGTCATTTAAACCCTAGTTTAAATGTAATGAGGTGTGTGTTATAGATGCAATGATCTTTAAGTTTGAATTGACGGAGTTGAGTTAACGGAGTTAACCTGAAATTGACGAATGTCACACAAAGCACACATGTTGTGCTTGTGCTCAAACGGGTATGCCAGTTCGTCATCCACCATAACTGTTTAAACAAATTAACACATTCAAAGAAAAATGGCAAAATTTTCCCTAACTCCCTCTTATATACATTTTGAAAGTGGGTTTTAAATGCTTTCTGTCTTGTAGTGAGTTAATAGCTGTCAAACAATAACATTATCCATTAAATTTATTCACATTTAAAACCTTGCTCGATAAAGTTCATTTAACAAACCTTGCTCGGAAAAGTGATTATTCACAAGGCTTTCTAGGTACCTTCCACTCTCTCAAAGCTTGCTCGTTCCAGATTATTTCAAAAATTATAAGTGATTTTAGAAATAAAGCTAAATAAATACAATGAAGGAAGCTTAGTCGAAATGCAAGATTGCTCGAGAAATGAATCACAAGAAAAATAATCAAGTATAAAGTATCAAACAGGCAACCTTGCTAGGAATCAATTAAGATACCCAAATAAACATCTTAGACATACTTTTAATAACCAACCTTTCTTGAATAACTGAATCTATCACAAACCTTACCCGACAGTGTCAAACAGTTAATACATATTCAGTCAAGTATACTTTGAAGCAAACTATGCTTGAAATACTTCAAGAATACAAAGTGTGCTAGAGAGTGATTCTAAACACAAAGTGTACTCGAAAAGCAAAATTTTGAAATTACCAAGTATGTTAAGAGAACACTTGAAAAATTCAAAGTTTGCTCGAAACATAAAGTGTGCCCGGAAAACTAAGTTTGCCCGAAACACACTTGTAATCTCAAAGAATCATATTCACAAGTAACACATAGCTTGCTAGAATGAGTTCAAACAATAAAACAAACACCTAAGTATGCTATGAAGTCTAAAAACATTAAAGCTTGTTGGAAGTAACATATTCAATCAAAAAGCATGCTAGTATGACTTAAACAACCTATAAAACAGTTAAGTTTGCTAGAACGTTTAGAATTCAATAAAGCTTTCTAGTGACCAGTAACATATAAAATAGCTTGCTAGAAACAACTGTACTTTCAATCAAAACACTAAAGTATGCTAGAAAGTATAGACTATATAAAAGCTTGCTAGTGAATATCATATTCAAACTTAAACAAATTTCAAGCCTGCTAGGAAAGTTAAAATTTCAAGTAAAATAGTAAACTCTACCCGAAACTTGTAAAAACTTCAAAGCATGCTCGAAAAGGATAAAGTTAGAACAAAATGATTAAGTTTGCTCGACAAGGTTATAAAACATAAAACCTTACTCGAAAATACATATTCAAACCTTTTGAAGGTAAAATGCAATTCCTTTTTAGACTTAAACCAAAAAGTAAACATAAAAATCATTGTTTAAGAGCAAATGGTGCATTTAGAGATCAAATTTCAGTTATCATTCCTTTCAAAATAGTTTCTTTCCTTTTATGAAAAAGATCTCAATCATGGGATCATATTGACTAAGTAGCTTCTCAATACTTCATTCTCAGCATTATTATGACATATTTGACAGGTTAACAACAGGTATAGACTTAGCATGAATTTCATTTCTTTGGTGATATGATTAAGGTTCATTTAAGATGCATAAGAGTAAATGGATAACACATATTGTTTTCTGATGCTCCATATCTATTCTCAAGGATTATTTGGCTTTCTCCAGATCACCCCGATTTGACTTTGATCCCCTGTATTTGGTTAAAAATTTTTAATGACAGAACTTATATAATTCCTTTTTTTTTAAAATAAAATTGTGAACATCTCTAACAATATTGTGTTGTAAATTCATTACATTTTGTTCACTTGTTATTTGTCATTCTTAATAAATACTTCATTTTGGGGACCAAATACCAATGGGCTCGTGTATGACTAGATAATCAATTTTCTGCCTATCATTCGGAATGATTTATCTTGGAACATGCAGAGACAACAATGTAACTCCACATTAATCTTAGCGGTTTCTTTATGTTAATATCACCTTAGATTTTACATATCATGGGAAAGCAACAATACATGTCAATGACTATACTAAATATCTTTTTAGCCTATTAAATCCATATGTTTGGCCAAATAATCAATGTACTATCATTTCCCATTAAACATAATTTAAAAATTCAGTCACCCAAATTACTCTTAATTGTCAAGTAAATGGCTATCGTGTTTGTCCACAAGTGTTCAACAGGCCAAACATATATGAAGATACATGTCCTTTAAATTTAGATTATTGACATAATTTTAAGTGAAGGAATAAAACAAATTACAATTGCCCTGAATGCTTGCAGTCTTTAGGTTAATAACTATCATTTCAATTTAAAAATAGATGACATGACCAAACATATACAAGTATATGTCCTTCCAACTTGAGCAAACGACATAATTTTAAGCAAAAGTAACTCTTTTGAGTCTTTTCATTGAAAATCCCTTTTTAAGCTTCTATAAAGCTTTGAACTGAATAGTATTATCATATCTCAGCACCATTAAACAACTTGCTCTTGTTTTATCAAAATTGTTTTGATCAAAAGTTTTCTTAAAAGTTTTTATTTGAGCATATCTTTTTGACACAAATACAAGTGTAACATATGCAAATCATAATCATTAATGACATCATTAAAACATGCAGAGTTCAAAGTGCATAGTCTAACAAATCCTAACAATATCAAATCAGATAAAACACATAATCAAGATATCAAACAAGCATTCATTTAAAACTGATCAAATCAGGTACTTATCTAGATATCTACACATTCACTGATCATTTTCCTAAACTTCAAAAATACGTAGGATTAACAGTTAATCAATTAAGCATATGCCAGTGAACAGCAAACAGAAGCACATTCAAACACAACAGTTACTTATATCCTCTATCAAAATAGTCAATTAGCAAATTGAGGCACACAACATTCATTGAGACTTTCAAAAGATAGTCTGTTTGCACAATAAGCACACATCATCAATCAGACTTCATTAGAGTTGATCATCTCCAGGGCTTTTAGAAGAAAGTTGAACCTGGTTCTATCAAGTGGTTTTGTGAATAGGTCAGCCAAATTATCACTTGTATCAACTCTTTTCACCTCAATTAAACCTTTTTCGCTACAATCCCTTATAAAATGATGTCTGATTTCAATGTGCAAAGTCTTGGAATGTTGTACATGATTCTTAACAATAAAAGATGCAGCAGTGTTATCAATGCAAATAGGGGTGTTTAAGAAATTCAGACCATAATCCAGCATCTAATTCTGAATCAGAGGACACTATAGTATATTTCTTGCATTGCCATGACACCAATATGTCTCCCAAAAATTGACAACCTCCAGAAGTAGACTTCCTGCTCATATTGCACCCATCATAGTCACTATCTGTGTAGGCAGTTAGATCAAAGGACTGGTTCTTTGGGTACCAAATTCCCCGATCTTGTCTTTCCTTCCTATATCTAAAGATCCTCTTCAATGCATTCATATGAGAAACCTTAGGACTTGATATCTGGCCTTGAAGCCGTCAGATACATTAGAGATTCAATTTTTGCTCTGTATTCATGTTCATCCACTGGCTCCCCCTTTTCATCTGCTACCATCTATTCTTTTGTATCCATAGGAGTTGATGCAATTTTAAGATCATTACACTTGAATTTGTGTAATATGTCCTGCACATACTTAGACTGGTATATGAAAATCCCATCAGTATCCTGTTGAACTTTCAATCCAAGAAAGAAGTTCATTACTCCCATTGAGCTCATACTGTACTTGGATTTCATTACCTTTTCAAACTCCATGCACATCTGTTCATTGGTTGACCCAAAAATGATATCATCAACAACTTGCAACAAAAGCAAATCTCTTCCTTTCTTCTTGTAATAGAGGGTCTTGTCAATAGCTCCCCTTTGGAAACCATGTTCAAGTAGATAATTTGATAACTCATCATACCAAGCTCTTGGAGCTTGATGCAGTCCATACAAGGCTTTGTTTAACTTATACATCCTGTTAGGATAACCAGGGTCCTCAAATCCTGGTGGCTGAGTTATGTTTTGGATAAAAATCTGCTAAGGATAATGTATCCAAATTCGTTTAGTGAGGATTAGTGATATGGTGATGAAAAAAAGTATGTATCAATTGAAAACACAAACACACAGATTTGTTATGGGGAAAAGCCCTTGATCTGGTTCGGATCGCCGGCACAAAAACCCTGGGTGACGACAACTCGTCGATCACCGCTTTATTAATATAAAAAATGAGGATACAATGTTGGAGATTATGATCAGTATTACAACGAAAGCTATGTGTGTGTGTGTGTATGCTGCTGAATTCGTATTGAGCAGAGTGTGTTGTTGTGTATTGTGTGTTTTCCTAGCTGATCATAGCCTCTATTTATACATCAAAAATAATAACTCAATGGAGTTATGAATAATAAAGACTATTAACTAATAATCCCTAAAATCCGGCATTGCCTTCAATATAATCGTAACTGCCACTTTGACCACGTGCTCCATCACTCAAGCTGCGAAATAGGGGGTAGACCAGGTCTTGGAGCTGTTACACTTGATAAATATTAGCCTTCATATAAGAAACAACCATTAATAGCACCAAATACCGAGGATCCATGATCTGGACATAGCTCTGGAACTCTTCAGAAGGATAATTAATCCAGATATGTCAATATCTTCTTAACTGCAAGTTAGTGGATAGACTGAGTCTTCTAACCGTTATACCTGCTAAATATAAGACTACACATGAGAACAACCGTTAATTAGTAATAAGTACTGAGGATCCTTGATCCTGATACGATCTGGAATATATGCTTAGGATAACTGATCCAGACATATGTTAGGATAATGTATCCACAGTGTCAAATTTTCGTGCCCTAACAATTGCCCCCAAAATGGCGGTTGTGATAAGATCACAGCTGTCATTTTGCCTTTGAATTCAAACTTTCTGCATAAACAGATGATATTTGACAAGCTAGATATAATTATCGTATATATATAGAGTTTCCATTGGAACTTCCCTTTCGGCTATATATCCTTCTCCCTGCAAATCATGAACAACTAGTAACACCTGATTAACCCGGGTGGATGGTCCATCTTTCGTATGGTGAAATCCGGGTTAAGGATTTTTGGTAATTGCAAGTAAGTTTAATAAATAGTATCTTTTAACTATCTGTTGATTGTCTGTTATTTTGAAAGTTTGTCTGATATAGCTTTAGACTTGTTGAAAGTTTTGAGAAATATACTTCAGTAAAAAGTTTTTAGGATAAAATATCCTTGCAAAAATAAACTTGGATATTAAATCCTTATAAAAATAGATTGTGAATAATGAATCCTTATATCTATAAAGATATAAACTGAAATAAAATAAGTGTAAACCGATAAACAGAAATCATACCGTATGGTCTGGTTAGACCTAAGTTACCATAAGTATTGATCCTTTTGCAATCCTTATAAAACTGAATTAAAGGATTTTGAATCCATAAGTATTGATCCTTCGGTGATCCTCAAAATCTAATTTATGATACCTGATACAAATAACTTATGATATTATCTGGGATTAAACCCAATAAACCAGGGACAAGCCCATAAAATAAACTGGGGACAAGCCCGTGCAACTGGGGACAAGCCCGTGTAATCTGGGGACTAGCCCGTGAAGTAGTGTTAAACTGGGGACACGCACAAAAACTGTGGACAAGCCCAAACTAGGGACTGGCCCAAGGATACGGATGTCAACTGGGGATTCGCCCAAACCGGGATTTAGCCCAAACGTGAGATAACGTGAAAACGTTATAAACCTTTGCTAACATGAAAATGTTAGAAACCTTTGTCTTGAGATTACGTGAAAACGTTATAAACTGGTGGTATGGTACTTCTACCATAAATCGTAGGATCCTCCATATAGCCGAAGACAACGAAATTTTCAGCCACTAAGCGTGTACTAGTCCCGCTGCCCCGGACTATACGTTGGATAGTGTGCGCTCCAGGCGAGAGTGTAGAAACTCTAATTTATAAGAAAGGGGAAAACCTTTAAACCTTGGAGGGTATGACCATCGGGGGTCATATCCAAACGTGGGCTAGGCCAAGGAAAATAGCGATGTAACTTAAGCATGAGGGAGAGGTGGCTAATCTCTTAGACATTGAACCTTTTATTAAAACCTGCATTGTTACTCAAAACTTGGAAAAGATAAAATGTTAAGAATGTATTATCCTTAAATTAATAATAAGAAATTGAAAAGGATAAGTACTCGGATAGATATTACCAATTTTGGGGATCCTTGATCCTTTAAGGATAATATATCCTCTCAGGATACTGGATCCCGATTAGAAAAAATACTTCTTGAGATATATAGCATTCCATGCTCTAGGTAACCTGTTGCCTTCCATAGTTAGCAAGTGATATGCCCCCTTTCCAGCTTTTGACTCAATCAAGTAGGGTCCTTCCCATTTGGGTGCTAGCTTTCCATCTGCTGGATTAGTTGTATTTTGGAAAGCTTTCCTCAATACCAGATCTCCTTCTTGAAATCTTCTGATCCTTACACTCTTGTTGTATGCCCCAGCTACCCTTTGTTGATAAGTTGCCATTCTGATTTTGGCTAAGTCTCTGAGTTCTTCCACAGTATCCAAGTCTTCGTGAAGGATTTCTCAATTGGCCTCAGGATCACGGATGCTTGTTCTGGCCGTATGATGTGTGCCGTGCGTGTGGTATAAAATATAAGAGGTTGGACGATTTGCTTTTGCACAAGATCGTGTTTTAAATTTATAAAAGTGATTTCTACAAAGACTAAACACACACAAAATAGGCAAGTGTACCTATCGTATATGTAGAATAGTATTGGTAAGAACCAAGTATCGATCCATGGACACAAAGGTTTCTAATAATAAATAGTTGTTTTGCTTTAATCGGAGGTTTTAATAATTTTGGGGTTAATTTTTAACTTTTTATAAAATATAAATACTTATATATATAATATATAGGTGACCAAGACAAGAGATTTTAAACGAGTTGTTCAATTATGGGAAGGTTACCATCTAAGATCAAGAATCCACTCCATTTTAGCATTGATAATTAATATGTAGACATGTGATAAACTTGCCGTAGCAATATATGATAGATAGCTCCTTAAGCCTTAAGTGAGCATCTTTGGCACTAAGGAGATGGTATGCGCATTTTAAAGTCCACCCTTTCCTAATGTCATACCATCTCAATGATGTCAATTTAAGGTGGCAAGTAGTTTTGTAAAGTAGAAAGATTGGGATTGACTTCGATTTCTCAAATACCAATTCTAACAACTTCGGGTGGTTGTAGTTCATCACACAACCTCCCCTTGGTTGATTTATGTAGGTTATAATTACATATTCCGTTAACATATGGTTTCTTTAACTAATTTGATATCCTAGGCAAAGCCATTTTCGAATTACCAAGGTTTAGAAAAATACACCATAACTTATATCTCATCATTTCTAAGTACAATATAAGGATCCATGATTCGATAATGTATCAAAGTATTTCTATCTTTCAAGAACATGAATCGATCATGAACGATTGCCAATGAAATTAACAACCACCAACTTTGAATTAGTAATTTAAGATGGTGAAACATTTCTCGTCAAAAGATAATTGTAATATAACCATGTACTTTACTAGACTACATCACATGTCTTGATTAATTATCAAGTAAAACAAAGCTTCTTCATAGATTTTAGATGGTAAAGGAGTTTAGCTCATAATGAGCATAGTGATAAACATTACGATGATTGATAATAACAAATACATGATTAAACATGGAACAATCTAACCAAATGTAGATGAATCTTTCTTCTTAATGATGATGATGATGGTTGATGATGATGATTAGTGGTGATGACCTCCAAACCTTCAAACTCTTCACTAGATCTTCAAAGTGAGTGTTAGTGTGTGTTTTTATAAGTGAAAACCGGAGAGAATTCTTTTCAAGGCACACCAAATGAGTGCAACATGAGCCACTATTTATAGGAAATCTGGATGGTGAGGCACGACCCCGTGCTTGATGAGCACGCCCCGTGCATTTTTATGACATGTGCCAGATTTGTTTTGTCTTTTGTGTGAGGTGGCAACGGCCCCGTGGTTGGTAGGCACGGCCCTGTGGTTTTTAGTGACATGTGCTTAATTCTTCTTTGTCTTTTCTGTACTCCCGTCCACGACCCCGTGCATGTTGGGCACGGCCCCGTGCTTTTGCTTCCAGATATTGTCTTTTCTTGTGTCAGAAGCATGGGGGCGTGTTTCTTGAGGCATGGGGGCGTGTTTCTTTGTTTTCTTCTATTTTTCTTCGTCTTTTTGCTTGTTTCTTCATTTGAGGCTTGGTTTCACCTGAAATTATGTTTTATTATGATAAGTAGCCTTTTATGCTATGTTATTTGATAGAAATTGCAGCTTTTAGTGATTATTTGATGCCGAAAAGATGTATATTTCTATGTACATCAAACATCCCCACACTTGAACATTTCTTGTACTCAAGTAATCTTCTTATAAATATACTCTAAAAACAGCAAATTTAGATTATAGCTATCCCTTAAGTGAGCTCCAAGAAGACGAAACAAAATATCCAATCTTTATGTTAGTGATAAATAAGAGAGAACTTTTGTTTTTATGAGTTTCCGTTTATGCAAAACGTCACGTTCTCACAATGTTCACTCACACTCGGTTTTATATCTGATCATACCTGTGATGTATGTATGTGAACACTCTTAGCCAAAATGCAACCTGTGATAAATAAGCTTGTAAAAAATTCAAATTTCCACCTTTTTGAATGGTTGCATAGATCAGAAGGTAAAAGGGTTTAGTGTGAGTAGGGATTTGGTATTTTGTTTTGGTTCAAGGGTTAATGAAGATGGTAAATACAACTTCTACTGATTGATGGGAGTCTTGAGATGTCTTCAATGGCTAGCTCCTTTTCTCCAAATCGTTTTTTTTATATACCTAATGACTCTTTTAAGGTCAGATCGTCAAGACCAGTTTTGTCGAGGATGTGGATCAATTCTTCCTTAATCCTATTCTGAATATAACTTCCAACTCTAATGGATCGTTCGGCTTTGAGCCTAATAGCCCCACCCTCATTAGCTCGGTATATTCATGCTGAGACTGAGTTTGACTTTTTCTACATCTTCCTTTGTGGGACCAGTTTCCGCAACCTAAGCATCGTTCATATCTTTTGGCTCTTCTCTTCATTGCGTTTTTGGAAATTCCACAGAATGGTGGCCTTTGTTCGTCTTGGCGCCACTTTTTTCTCACCTCATTGCTAAAGAGAAATATATTCTCCCTAAGTTCTGGAGGCAACCTAGGTTTTGTGAAGTGTATGCAACAAAGGAATTTGAAATCGAAAGAATGCATTTCCAGTTTTTAGGGTTTGCCGGTAAAAGACCAGTGTTGTATTTTACCGGTGAATTTGGATAAAGTGATCGGGTTTTTGGGTTTTGTAATTTGATAATGGGTGTGATGGAATTGTGTAGATATTACCTTCTTCCTTATACAACTCTTCGTGCGGTCTTAAAATTAATAATTGCGACAAGTTCTAAATCACACGAAACATATGACTCACTCAAAGCTTCCGAAAAATATTTAAATGGCATGAGGTTTATCTCACAGTAACGGAGGAATTGGGTATTAACGCCATATTTTGCATAAATTTATTCTCAATATTACAAAACTTTTTCTTACTTTTTCACTTTTATGTAATGACTGGTTATTTGCAAAAATTTTCTTGGTTTTCTTTTTAGGTTTAGAATAATCTTTGTTTGCTGCAAAAATATTTGTTTTAGAGAATTTTTATAATTAGTTGGACAAACAATTGGTCAAGTAATTCCCCTCCCCACACTTGAATCTCACATTGTCCTCAATGTGACAAGATTCATGAAAATATAAAAATTCTAATTGAGTATTATGGGTAAAAATGGAGAGTTACTTCCCTAAGTCTTAACGAAATTTCGACAGAACGTCCCCTGTTTTTCGTCCATTTTCCTGTTTTTGTACCTGTATAATATAAAACTGCAAACATCCACAAACAACCAGGCATAAACTGCTGAAAACTGGGTATTGAATCATCCATCCCTTTGCCCTATCAGGCTAAATTAGTACCTAATATAATGTCTTTGGCACCCACGGCCATAAAAGTATCCAAACCAACATAAACACAAACAAACAAGTACGATGAAAAGTAAATTGTTCAAAACACACATATTAAGTTCATGAAATACTACTAACCCATGCCCGTGCCCATGCCCAACCTACCTGTGCCGCCAGTCATCAGTTACCCGTGTCCGGGTCAAACGGTCCCCACTGCCTGTCCATGCGATAGCCCAATCGTTCAATCTCTCGCCTCGTTGCTTCATACTCGGCTGCTCGCTGTGCATCGGAGGCAGCCATTTGCTCGTTTATCCTGTTAAATGAGGCGGTAGTGTTAGTTGAGATTGATCGATCAGTCCATATATACCCTCCAAAGAGTATCGGCTATCATGTGATGAACTGGGACCGGCCCCTGATGCAGATGGGCCTCCACTCTGATGGTAAGTACGGTGGCGGTGTTGTCTGGGTGGTGATTGTCGTCTCTCATGCACATCCTGTATCATCATCTCTGACGGGTCTTCTGGGTCCCAAACCTGGTTGTTCTTATCACAAAATCTCCACACACCCGGACTGATCTTCTGAACCATCTGCATTCTCTCACAGTAATCAAGGTTGAGAGCTATGGAGTCTGGGCTTGGAGTTCCTTCTGTGTCTGCACCATAAGCCCTGTAGAGGTTGTAAATCCAGGGGCCACCAAAGATCGGGGAATTTCCTTGGGCAGTGGCATTTGTCATGAACAGCTTGCAAAATAGCATAGTGATATTGCATGATATTTCGTTTTTCATGCAGTACAACGCCCAAAGATCCCTTAGGTTGACAACCCCTTCGCTCTGACCTCTAGCTGTGATGGTATGACTCAGCAAACAGTGGATGTACCTCATCAGCGGGTCACGCAGTGCTGTGCTCTTTGAAACGCTCGGTCTATACCTTGCTGTTCCATAACTCAACTGTTCCCAAGCTTCTTCCCTTATGGCACCTGCTTCAGCTTCATCATCGTCACCCTCATCTGTAAACGTTGTTTTAGCCTCGAACCAGATGTCCGTGTCAGTTTCCTCGGCCGTGTAAATACCCAAATCAACTCCCAGTTGGGTGACAAAAGTTGTATGCCAAACACCCCACATCGGAACTCGATTGCATTGGTATCCCACATGTCAAACTTTTTCTTCTTCATATTGAACGAGGCTAGGAATTCTTTTGTAAGTTCTGTCACTGAATCCCCTGTTTGGCTAAAAACCCGTCTCCAAGGTCCCTTCACAATGTTTTGATAGCGGTCCCATTGGTTAACTTGTCTGAGGGTTTCTTCGCATGCATAGAAGTGGGCTTCAGGATATCTGTTGTTGAGGTAATTTAATCTTTCGTTTGCCAATCGGTCCTTTGTCTTCCGGTTTCCGAAGACTAGGAATGCATGAAACTCTTCCCCATACTCGGCCATCTGTAATTTACACTTAAATTAGTCAAAACTCATGAAAAATTTCCAATTTGCTGAAACAGATAGCAAAGCACGGCAGCGTGCTTTCAGAAGCACGGCACCGTGCTGCTGCTTCTGGTTTAGTTCCTTTGATGTTTGTCTTTTGGTTGACCACAACTCGTGTTGTTTTGGGCACGGCTCATGTTTTTAATATTGATTTCTAACTTACTCAGACTAGAACCCTCGTTTCTAACCGGTTATATCCATTGTGTTTAATGGTGTGTCTGCTATTTATGCTAATACCCAGAACTTCAACGTCCATCACCCCCGAACAAGTCCTGGATGTGTGGTGGTGCTCGTTTGGCTTCCAAAAGTTCGTCAAGCTTTTTGTTGAGCGTGACGAGTTCTCGGTTGAGAAAGTTAAGTTTGGAAGTCACATCTTTGTGGTGGCCAACCACAACATGGAAGTTCTCGAACCTAAGCAGGTCAACTTTGTTAATCAACTTGACCACTCGAGCCTCGGTTTGCATATTGCTCTCAACTTGATCTCTTACGATGCATTGGAGTCTCATGATTTGCTCCTCAAGGAAGGAGGATTCATGTTGTTTCCCCTTTTTCACTGGCTTCCATTCAACCCGTTTTCCTTCCATTTAGGTAATTGTGTTTGGTGTGAATGGAATAGTGAATTTATGCATGCATTATATAGAGACTGGAAAGTTGAACACGGCACCGTGCTTTAAGAAACACGGCCCCGTGCTGCTAGAAGAATAAATGTTTCTGAGTCAGAGAATTGTACGGAGTCAGCGCGTATCATGCTGAAGATTCTGGGGTGACCACGGCCTCGTGCTTAGGAAAGCACGGCCCGTGCTTTTTGGCACGGTGAATTTCTTTTAATTTTCAACATGATTCAACATCCGGAATTTTTAGAATGACGTTTATTGTGATAATTTTGGAAGTTCGGTTATCTAAAAATTACTTTTCATTAAATAAAGATCCTAGACCAATTACGGGATAAGCCCTGGTTTCCTAAGAAAAAGAAAATAATCGGGTTAAGCCCGAAGTCCTAACACATTGTGCTTAATGCACTTGTTTACACATAAAAGCATAAAATTAAGTTTCCTAGAGTTCCCAGAAAGGCTCTCCTCCTCCGAGTGGTCCTGGTGGTGGAAAATACGTGAAACCGAGAACTTGAAACTGGAGTTGTTCGTTGATGTCTCGGAGTTCCATTTTCATGTTTTCCACCGATTCGGTGAGTTGCACGAGACGCATCTCAGCAAGGACATTCATTTCGGTGAGTTCTCTCACGAGTTCTTGGAGTTTCAAGAGAAACTCGGTTTTGGAAACATGGCGGGCATCATTTCTCGGATGTCGGGAAACGGGAATTGCTTCATTCATCTCAGTTGGCATGTTGAATTTCAGAGGGTTTTTGATTTTGGTTTTGGTTTGTGCAAGAAATGCAATGACACAAGGTGCCTTTTATAACCAAATAGGATACCGAGCATGGTACCGTGCTTCTGGAAGTACGCCCCCGTGTTTTTACTCTGACAATTCTGTTACAAACTAGTCTGGCTGAGATTTTTGCAGCGTAGATGCCGGCCCGCACTTTTAGGCACGGGACCGTGCGTCTGGGAGCACGCCCCCGTGGTTTTTTTTTTGTTTTTTTTTAAATATTTACAAGGCCTACTTTTGTGAAGGTCTTGGCCAGACCTTGTTTCCTTAATCTCTTATTTAAAAAGTTTGGAGGGTTAGTACCTCCAAAACTTCTTTATGTGGACCGTCGATGTATGGTTTTAATCGATGTCCATTTACTTTGAACTTCTGGCCGTTTGAATTTGAAATTTCGATGGTTCCATAGTCAAAAACTGTTTCAACTACATATGGACCTGTCCATCTGGATTTCAGTTTTCCTGGGAAAAGACGTAAACGAGCATTGTATAACAGTACACGATCGCCAGCTTGAAATTTTTCGTTTCCTTTTAAATGAGCGTCATGTATGCGTTTAGTCTTCTCCTTGTAGGACTAGGAATTTTCGTAGGCCAATGTTCTCAGTTCCTCGAGCTCACGAATTTGATCTTCCCAGTTTGCTCCGGCAGACGTTAGATCAAAATTCACTGCTCTGAGGGCCCAGTAGGCTTTGTGTTTTAATTCTACTGGTAGATGACATGCCTTCCCGTAAACGAGCTTGAAGGGTGTCGTTCCTATGGGAGTTTTGTAGGCCGTCCTGAGGGCCCACAATGCGTCATCTAACTTTTCTGCCCAATTTTTGCGATTCATCCACACACTTCTTTCCAAAATTCTCTTAATTCCTCGATTTGAGACCTCTACCTGCCCACTGGTCTGCGGGTGATATGGTGTTGCTAGTCGGTGGTGAACCCCATACCGTGCTAAGACCTTGTTCATCAGGGTGTTACAGAAGTGAGTACCTCCGTCGCTGATTAGGGCTTTCGGAGTATCGAATCTTGAGAATAACTTTTTCAGAAATCATACAACTACTCGAGCATCGTTGGTGGGAAGAGATTGTGCTTCTACCCATTTAGACACGTAGTCTACTACTACAAGAATGTATTTATTTCCGAATGAGTTAGGAAATGGGCCCATGAAATCTATCCCCCATACATCAAAGATTTCGCAAATTTGAATGCCTTTTTGAGCCATCTCATTTTTTGATGAGATGTTCCCGGCTCTTTGACAAGCATCGCATGCTTGTATCAAAGTATGTGTATCTTTGTATATAGTGGGCAGAAAAATCCTGCATCAAACACTTTCCTGACCGTGGTGGCAGTACCGTGGTGTCCACCTGTTGGTCCTTCATGGCAATGTTTGAGAATGTCTAAGACCTCCTTGCCTGCTACGCACCTACGAATGACTTTATCCGCACCTACCCTAAACACTTTTGGATCTTCCCAGAAGTAAAACTTAAGATCGGAGAAGAATTTCTTCCGCTGTTGATGGGTAAGTCCTTTTCTGAGGATTCTACAAGCTAAGTAATTTGCAAAGTTGGCATACCAAGGACTTTCGTCTGTTTTTTCTATGACTCCTTGAATGTGCATGAGAACCTCATGTGGGAAATTATGGTTGATAATTTATTCGTGAAGTTCTTCGGGAGTTGGACATTCTAATCGTGAAAGATGGTCTGCGGCTACATTTTCTGTTCCCTTCTTGTCTTTAACTTCGATGTCAAATTCTTGGAGTAGTAGGATCCATCGGATGAGTCTAGGTTTGGCATCTTGTTTGTTGAATAGGTACCGAATTGCGGCATGATCGGTGTAAACTATGGTTTTGGAAAGAACTAGGTAAGATCTAAATTTTTCACAGGCAAATACTACTGCTAGTAACTCTTTTTCAGTTGTGGTGTAATTCTCCTATGCATCGTTAAGAGTTTTACTGGCATAGTAAATTGGGTGGAAGTGCTTTTCTTTGCGTTGTCCGAGTACGGCTCCAACTGCAAAGTCAATTGCATTGCACATGATTTTGAATGGAAGGGTCCAGTCGGGTGTGGTCATGATTGGTGTGTTGACGAGTTTGTCTTTTAGTGTATTGAATGACTCAACACACTCCTCAGAGAAGACGAATGGTGCGTCTTTCTCTAGAAGTTTGGTCATAGGTCTTGATATTTTTGAGAAGTCTTTTATGAAGCGACGGTAGAAACCTGCGTGACCTAGAAAACTTCTAATGGCTTTGACTGAAGTTGGTGGCGGAAGTTTGGATATGGTTTCAATTTTGGCCCTATCAACTTCTAGTCCGTTTTGAGAAATATTGTGACCTAGAACAATGCCTTCCTTCACCATAAAGTGGCATTTTTCCCAGTTGAGCACTAGATTTACTTCTTCACACCTAGCTAGCATTTTGTCTAGGTTTTTCAGACAATGATCGAATGAGTCTCCAAAGACTGAGAAGTCGTCCATGAAAACTTCCATAGAGTTTTTGATCATTTCATGAAAGATGGCAACCATGCAGCGTTGGAAGGTGGCTGGAGCATTACATAATCCAAATGGCATTCTTCGATAGGCGAAGGTTCCATACGGACATGTAAAGGTTGTTTTCTCCTCATCCTCAGGAGCAATGGGAATTTGGAAATATCCGGAAAATCCATCAAGAAAATAGTAGAACATTTTTCCAAATAATCGTTCGAGCATTTGGTCTATGAAAGGAAGTGGAAAATGATCTTTTCTTGTAGCATCATTAAGCTTCCGGTAGTCAATGCAAACTCGCCAGCCTGTGATGGTTCTAATTGGTATTAGTTCGTCCTTCTCGTTCATTACGACCGTTATTCCTCCCTTCTTGGGTACTACTTGAACAGGACTAACCCAAGGTGAATCCGAGATCGGGTAGATTAATCCGGCATCAAGTAGTTTGAAAGGATTAAAGGTACCAATTTTCATACTTAGGTTTTGAATAAAATTGCCATCCAATGAATCTTGATATTTCGTAACACTCCCTCTTGGATGACATTTTTCGAAAAGCTTCGGGGCCTTAAAGTACTACCTCATTAAAAACCTTGCTAAATAAAACCTAGTGGGAAAAACTTTAGCTAAGGGAAAAAGAGTGCAGTATATAGCTCCCTCTCAAGTTGTAGGTCATTACATTGTCCGTACATGTCACATACCAATATAATGAACATGTTTCTTGAAAGTCGTAGGGAGTGACTTTGTGAAAAGATCACCTAGATTGTTTCTAGATTAGACGTATATTATTTCAACTTGTTTATCTTTAATAAGGTCTTGGAGGTATATGAAAAGAATCTTAGTATATGTTTTGTTCGGTCAGTTTTAATATACCCTTATTTCATCTGTGAGACACAACCTGCATTGTCTTCGTAGATTGGAGTTGGACTTCCATCTTTCTCTATTCCACAAGAAGTTACTATGAGTTGTGTCATAGATCTTAACCAAACACATTCTATACAAGTTTTATGTAGCGCAATGACGTTAGCATGATTTTAGGATGTTGCAGCAAGTGTTTGTTTATGAGAGCATCATGAAATTGCAATTCCTCCATTCTTAAACATGTACTTGGTTTGAGATATTTTCTTCAGATATGATAAATAACATGCATCTGCATAACCAACTAACCCTTCTTTTGAATCGTTAGGATAAAATAAACCTAAATCAACAGTTCCTTTTTGATACCAAAAAATATGTTTAATTCCACTCCAATGTCTTTTAGTAGAAGATGAACTAAATCTTGCCAATATATTTACTGCAAAAGAAATGTCAGTTCTTGTACAGTTAGTAAGATACATAAGTGCTCCAATTGCACTAAGGTATGATTTTTCCCGGATCAAGAATCTCTTCATTATCTTCACAAGGGCGAAATGGATCATTGTCAACATTGAGTGATCTAACAACCATCGGGGTGCTTAAAGGATTTGCTTTGTCCATATTGAAATGCTTTAAGATTTTCTCAGTATAAGTTGATTGGTGCACAAGTATCCCATTATGCATATGCTCAATCTGCAAACCAAGATAATATTTGGTTTATCCAAGGTCTTTCATTTCAAATTATCACTTTACAAGATCAATTGCTACATTAATTTCTTTTGGTGTCCCAATTATATTTAGACCATCAACATACACAGATATATGATCACATATCCTAGTTTTTGTCATCTTAATGAAGACGCATGGACAAATAAGGTTATTTGTGTATCCTATGATAAAATCACTCAAACGATTGTACCACATCCTTCTTGGCTGTTTCAGTCCATAAAAGGATCTTTGTAACTTGATGGAATACATTTCCTTAGTCTTTAAGCTTAATGCTTCGGGGAGTTTAAATCCTTCAGGAATTTTCATATGGATGTCACTGTCTAGTGATCCATATTATGTGACATCATCCATACGACTCATCTCTAATTTTTTAGAGACTGCTAAGCCGTTTAAATATCTAAACATAATAGCATCCATAACAGGAGAATACGTTTCTTCATAGTCAATTCCTGGCCTCTGAGAAAAACTTTAGCTACAAGTCTTGTTTTATATCTTGTAACTTTATTTTTCTCATTTCGTTTTCTCAGAAAAACCCATTTATATCTTACATGCTTTATTGACTTTGGTGTAATGACAATAGGTCCAAAAACCTTTCAATTTTTCAGTGAATTTAATTCAGCTTGCATGACATCTTTCCATTTGTTCCAATCATGTCGATTTTTACAATCATCTATAGATTTTGGTTAAGGATCATCATTTTCTTCCATGATATCACTTGACATAGAATAAGAAAATATATCATCAATATATTCCATTTCATCTCAATCCCACATTATATGTGTTTGACCATAGTTGATTGAACTCTTTATTGGAATCATTTATTTCTTCCTGAGGTAGGGATGGCAACGGGTCGGGTTGGGGCCGGGTATTGGTAATCACATGCCCATACCCATTTGTAAAACTGTGTCTCATAGCTGGCCCATTACCCGTCGCGTATTTGTCGGGTAATTATCCGTCGGGTTTCGGGCATACCCGCGGGTATCGGGTATACCCGTTGGGAATTTCAAATACATTTTTTTAATCGTTATATTTATTTTATACATTTTATTCATACAAAAATTATTACAAATTTAAATATAATGCACTTCATATATAAAAGTGTGACAATAAATAAATAATATCGTTATAACTTATATATATATATATATATATATATATATATATATATATATATATATTTATATATGTGCATCACAACCTTTGAAATACAAAGAATTTTTCGGGTATACAATTCGGGTACATAGTGCGGGTAAACGGGTATGTGTTTTCGGGTAGTCGGGCCGGGGATCATCTAATCCCATACCCAGCCCGTACCCGCGGAAATTTTCAAAACCTAATCCCATCCCCGGCCCATACCCATCGGGTTTCGGGTATACCCATCCCATTTGTTTCAGGTTTTGGGTATGCCCGTCGGGCTCGGGCTTTTTTGCCTTCCCTATCATGAGGGACTGTTATATCATTTACTCCTTCCTGATGGAAGGTTTTGTCATTCATTCCTTTCTTAGGGTCAGTATCCTTTTCAGAGCCCTTTCTTTTTGAGGATTTTTATCCTTTGAACCGATTGGCTTTCCACGTTTTAAACGTTTTTGGGATTCATGAGGTGCATTATTATGGTTTTGATTTCTTGGAATCTCAACTCGATCTGGATCATTAGTAGATGGTATATGAGATTTAGTGACCATGTTTGTATCAGTAAATGCATCAGGTAATTGATCGGCAATTTCTTGTAGATATATTATTTTTTGAACATCAGTCTCACTTTGTTTTGATCTCGGGTCTAGGTGTAATAATGATGGCACACACCATGATATATCTCTTTCTTGATTTTTCATTTCTCCCCCTAATGTCAGGAGTTTGTCTCGTTCAAATGACAATCAGCAAAACGTGCTGTAAATACATCACCTGTTAAAGGTTCAAGGTATCTTATGATGAAAGACATTTCATATCCAACATATATTCCTAGCCTTCTAAGGTGGGAGATGTTTGGCTCAATTCTGGAACAAGTTGTGTGGGAGAGTATTTATGATTTGCACTTGGGTCTCACACGAATTAATGATCCAACATGCATAATCGCATGATCCCAAGTAAAAACAGGAAGTTTGGTCCTCATTATTAATAGTCTAGCTATTAGTTGTAGGCATTTGATCAACGATTCGGCTAAACCATTTTGCGTGTGTACATGAGAAATAGGGTATTCAACAACAATCTCCACAGACATGAATAATCATCAAAAGCAAGTGATGTAAATTCTCCCGCATTATTAAGCCGTACTCTTTTAATTGTATAAAATGTGCACGTAATTTGATAATTTGAGCAAAAAATTTTGCAAAAGAGACATTAGGAGACGAAAATAAAGAGACATAAGACCATCTGCTGGATGCGTCTAGTAAGACCATGAAGCATCTAAATGGTCCACATGGTGGATGAATTGATCAACATATGTCACCTAGAATTCTTTAATAAACATTGGTGATTCTTTATCAACTTTAAATGGCGAAGGCCTTGTAATTAATTTGCAAAGAGAACAAGATGTACATTGAGGCATTTTATCTATTTTGTGGATCTTTTGATCTTTCAATGGATGCGCATTTGTATTTTCAATGATTCTTTTCATCATTGTGGATCCTGGATGACCTAATCTGTCATGCCATTTGTTTCTGATACCATAATCACAACAATTTTCTTTTACTGTCATAGGTGCTTGTGGCATATATATATATATATATATATATATATATATATATATATATATATATATATACTATAACCAGAATGGAGCATTGGCAGTTTTTCCAATATCTAATATTTGCTTATGATATGCAAATATTTTTCATTACTAACAGTCCTTGACTGAGTATCATATCCATTATTATATATATTTTTGAAACTCAACAAATTTCTTGTTTATTTATGGTAAAATAAAGCATTTTCTATTTTGAGCTTTGTACCATTTGATAATGCTAAATTAGCTTTTCCCTCTTCTTCTATCAAGTTTGTAGGACGTGATATTGTGTTAATGACCCCTTTTGTTGGTCTCATTTCATAAAAATATTTTTTAGATCTAAGTATAGTAAGCGTGGCTCCACTATCAGCTATACATATATCTTCTTCATTTGTTTAATCTTGTGCTCCGGTGATTTTCATTTTCAATCTTGAAAATATTAAGAAAAATAATAAGTGTATAACGAAGACATTATGATATTTTAATAAAAACTTTATTTAATTGAAAAACAAAAAGCCAATGAAGGAAAACACATTATTAAGGATAATAAGAAACAAACTTAATTGTTGCATATAACTATTGTCGACAAGGAACATTTGTTTCAGAGTTACACATCAAAGTCTACAATGTGCAGCCCTGCATTGAGATCACTAAAGTTATCCACACTTCTTTCTCTTTTCTTTGAGAGAGGTTTAGTATAGTTCACATAGATGTGGAGCTGTGCGACAAGCCATTGACCAGTGGTTTGTACTTCCACATCTAAAAAAGGAAGTGCCATTGTTTTCGGACCTACCGTCTTCATTCCATTTATTGTGTTGGTTGGAATTGTAATTTTGTGGAGCGTGGTAATTTGTGGTTCTTTGATATTGACCACGACCATGACCATGAAAATTACCTCAGTAATTATTATTACCTTTGAATGGACGGTTTCGATCATTAGAATAACTTTTATCAAAATGGCAATGACCACGGCGCCATACCCATTGTTTTTCTTTAGTGTCATTATTAGTAGCAGTATTTTCTTCTGGGATTGCTAGTGATCCGATGGGACGAGATTGATGATTTTTCATTCAAAGCTCGTTATTCTTTTCTGCTACGAGGAGAAATGAATTTAGATAAGAATATCTTTTAATTTTAGCAACCTATATTGGTGTTGCAAATTCATATTTGATGCATGAAATGTGGAGAAAGTTTTCTCCAACATATCTTCCTCGGTAACAGTATGCCCACAAAATTAGAGTGCTGAGCATATTTAGAACAAAGTAGAGGTGTACTCATTTACTTTTTGAAATATTGGAACCTGAGATTGTCCATTCATCTCTAGCAGTGGGAAGTAGAACTTCCCTTTGATGATCAAATATGCTTTTTAAATCTTCCCACAAAACGTATGGATTCTCACATTTTGAATACTCAAATTGTAACATCTCGTCAATGTGTTTGTGGAGGAAAACATTGGCTTTTGCCTTGTCTTTTTCCTCGCAATTATTTCCCTCCGTTATCGTATTCAAAACACCCATTGATTTGAGATGTCGTTTAACATGTGTCGTCATTGACATATAATTATCTCCTGTGATATTAAGAGCCGGAAATTTAAGTTTTGTGATGTTTGCCATTTTATTACTAAACAAAATAAGATAAATATTAGGATTAAAGACTTATTAAAATTGAAAGAAAATAAAAAGGTAGAGCTGTAAATAGATAAAGGAGAAATAAAAGATTAAACTCCTTAGGTGACATATTACAAATTAAGAACAATAAGATTGTTAGCATTATGGTAGTTAATATCAAAACTGGGTGAATCATCTTTCAAAATATTATCTTGAGTATTCCCGAGAAGAATTGCTTTTTTTTTTTTTTTTGTATTTGTGAAAGAATTGAGATCGATAATTGGTTATTCATAGTTGAAAGTTTATAACCGTTCTATAATGCTATATGACCGTTTCATCAACGGTTTTATATATATATATATATATATAAATTATATGTATAGATATAAAATTATTTTGTAAGTAATAGAATAAATGAGATATAAATGATAAGCTTGTTTATGATTGACACCTTCTTACTTGGTTAATCTTCTTGATTAAGACACAAGTGAGTTGTGCTGATAACGTGTTATAATATAACTATAATTATAACATGATTATTGAAGTATCTTAAGAAGTTTAGAGGTGGTAATAGATAGGAGTAGTAAGAAATGTTTATAACTCTTGAGTTTATTCAATATGGTGCATTTTTAATAATTACCATGGAGGTAGTATTTATACTACAATTACAATACTATTTGGTAGACAAATATAACTATTTAGGAGACAACTACGCAATAACTTTCATATTTATGTTTTGAATAATATTATCTTGAGTATTCCCGAGAAGCATTGTTTTTTGTATTTGTGAAAGAATTTAGATTGATAATTGGTTATTTATAGTTGAAAGTTTATAATCGTTTTATAACGGCTATATGACCGTTTCATCAACGGTTATATATATATATATATATATATATATATATATATTATATGTATATATATATAAATTATTTTGTAAGTAATAGAATAAATGAGATATAAATGATAAGTTTGTTTATGATTGACACCTTATTACTTGGTTGATCTTCTTGATTAAGACACAAGTGAGTCGTGCTGATAACGTGTTGTAATATAACTATAATTATAACAAGATTATTGTAGTACCTTAAGAAGTTTAGAGGTGATTATAGAGAGGATAGTAAGAAATGTATATAACTCTTGAGTTTATTCAGTATGGTTAATTTTTAATAATTACCATGGAGGTAGTATTTATACTACAATAACAATACTATTTGGTAGACAAAGATAACTATTTAGGAGACAACTACGTAACAACTTTCGTACTTATGTTTTGAATAAAATGGTCATCCAATAAATCTTGAAATCTCATAATAATAATAATAATAATAATAATAATAATAATAATAATAATAATAATAATAATAATAATACATTACTAGTATGTGTGCCCGCGCGTTGCGGCGGGGACGTAGTAGGGTTCGGCGGTTTGTGGCGCGGGGTGATGCAATGAGAATTCACTCGGTAACTGTTTAGGCGTTGTGGCGAGGTCCTGATGGGCATTTGATCGTGATTTATTAGACTCATGAGCCATGTAAGTGAACAAATGATTTATATAGTTGAATAAGAAACGAAACTATTGTGATTAGAATTGGATTTAACGAGTTAACTATTAACAATGCATAACTCTATGACGTTATAAAACGGGTGAGTTAAATCAGGAGTTGAAACTAACGTTAGATTAAATTTGGTTGTGTAAGGAAAGCCATTATTGGTTTTAAACATTTATTTCATCCCTTCAAAAATAGAAATAGTAGTTTAATTGTGCGTATGAGTGTGTGTGTGTGTAATACGTTAATTCAATCCATTATAGACCGTACAAAAACTATATATGATTTTGTCTATAGCATAACAAACAAAAAAAATGCATACAAGTAATAATAACATGTTATCATAAATACATATTTTTGCATTGTGAAATTCACTCGAGCGGAGATGTAATGGTTGGCTCGTACCAACAACAAAAAAAGCTAGGTATCTGAACTATAGTGACAACAAAAAGTATCACTTGTGCGCATTTTAGTTCCAATATTCTTCGCTTTAGGCATGCCCGAATCAAATGTAAATGTGATAAACTTTATAGTCCTCAAAATGTTCACTGCATAATTAGACATATTAATATATAAAAATTAGTATTTTTTGTGAGAATTTATTCTCAGTTGAAGTGATATGTATAGGACTATAGTCTTACTTTGTTCAAGCTGAACCAATGCGTAAATGACTCATTTTTGTAGAATTTGTATTATTTTCGGTTGTTAAAAGGTTGGTTCATTATAATACTGATATTTGATATAGCCAAATTTGTAGTCGCTATGATATACGATACAATAACTAAGGTTTAACAATTATGAATTTTTACTCAGTATGTAGTGACGACATATTTCCTCTATTCATAAGGTTTAACAAGTTAAATGGGTGAAAATCCATTCTACTCATAGTTTTAGTCCAATTAATAATATGGAAACTATTAAAACTTGGTATTACAATCACATGAACTCCATTAAGGCAAAATATTCATCGACGTTAAACAAGGGAAAAAAACTTATAATTTAAAAACAATATTATATAAATTTCATGTGCAGAGCCGACAACATCATATGCTACATCAAAAGAATCAATCTTCATTATATTGTCAAACAACTCTTAAAAGTTAATATATGAATGTGACTCCAACAAATCTAAAAAAAATATATATATAAGATTGCTTTGTACCTACCAAACAGGAAATAACATATGTATTGAGGGAGGCGGGGCTGTGTTTCCGGTACCGGATACCTCTCCTGCCACCTCCCACTTCCATACTATATCTATTATAAATGACTTATTTTATAATTGAGCTCAATTTATGTGTTTAATACAAAATTAAAAAAATTAAGAAATTTATCTGCTATAGAAATTTGGACACATAAACTCATATGGTGTCATAACAAGTAAATTAAGGATACTAATTCTTGTGTGAGTATTGTATGTTGTTGACTTGTTGTATATTGATGGACACTACCGTATGTTTTGGTAAATTGCTTGGATACACAAAATCACACCATTCCATAGGCCCATAACAACTTAATTTAGCAATACAGACTAATCAAGTAGGCATGCTTGGCTTTGTATGTTTTAGATTAAAGCTTTTTTAATTTATTTTCCATGTTTTGATTGTTTTTGATGTGTTATTTGTGAGTAGGTTTCAGATGAAAGTGGTGGGATAGAAAGAAGTGGTCTTCCAAGGATTTTTACATATCTTTATAGTATTGCACATGATCCGGTTTATGAGCGATTAGATGTTGGATCCACGGGTGTGGTGTCAATGGCGGGTTATGGATATAGTTACCTATTAGCCAGTTGTATGCTCGGTATTTTGGAGGGGATTTGCAAATTTTTTCCCGTGGAAGGCTATGGTATGTTGATAAATTTAACCAATTTGACACTAATATGGTTGGTTATATTTGTTGATACTTGAAGATAATGAACGTGTGTTGTGTTGTTTTGTGTTGCAGGAACAAATGCGTATCTTCACTTGTCTCATTTGGGAGATTCACAAGAAACCGTTACCTTGATAATGTGTGCTTTCATGTTGATTAGGGAACATGTACGAACGCGTGTTTAGATGTAAATATTTAGGGTTTGAATGTAATAGAGCAAGAAAAACATGACATGGGTCCAAAATTGCATCAAGGTGTTTAATATCATATTCATATAGCTAATCTTAACTTGTTTGATAAATAGGGTATAAAAGCAGTGTTCAAGTTGTACTAAAACTAAGCTAATCAACCCAAACTTTACAAGGGTAGCACAAACAATCAAGTTGTACTAAAACTAAGCTAATCAACCCAAACTTTACAAGAGTAGCACAAACAATCAATAACCACAAATCTGTTTACAACTCTATTTATTACAAGCCATTTATAACTTTTAAATATGAAAAGATTCAATTATGAACAACCAATTATAAAAGAGAAACAAAAATCCCTAGTGGCAAAATTTAAAAAAAATTATTAAAAAATGAAGTTCTATAGTTTTAACCAACCACAACATTTCATTTCTATTATCAAAACAATAGTCTAAGCTGTTACTACTGTTACTATGCACAGCTTTTACATTCTATCAAGATTCAAGAATCAACCAACCAACCAACCAACCTCTAATAACAATAATAATAATAATAATAAAAAATAATAATAATAATAATAAGATTGCATTGATCAATCAACAGCCATACACGGATCTGTCTTTCGAAGATCTGCAACCACAGGCTTCAAACTGCTTTCATCCTCATCTTCTGTTGAAAAGTAGGGTCTGTCTTTCGAAGATCTGCAACCACAGGCTTCAAACTGCTTTCATCCTCATCTTCTGTTGAAAAGTAGGTTGGGGACAGAAGCATTGATATATCGGGTTTCTTGTACAATGCATCTTTTAGGAATACGAAATCCCCTTCGTTCCCCAGTACCTATAATAAACCAATATAACAAACAAAATGTGAGCATAATAACTTGATAAAATATATAGATCCAAATCATGAATCATACTTGGCCTCTAACCCAAATCGAGTTCCTTGCAGGGTTTATCTTGTATACCCACACATTTATAACTATCCTCTGCATCCCTCCCATACGACCGGACATCTTTTTACCTTTGAATACCTGATTCAGAAAATTAGATCCACCAAAATGAATGTTATAAGAAAACACAAAGAAATAAACTAATGGAAAATGAGCACACATATAAAATATAATAATAACATACCTTACCCGGAGCAGCACTCTGACCTGTAGAAATCCTTAATTATACAGTAATGCACACACATGCATTACTGTATCAACTGATTTATCCTCAAACCGGTTTTGACCAAACTTGACCAAATCCATTCGGATCAACCGGTTTTGGTCCAAAAACCGATTTGTACACCTCTAACCTTTATATACAGGAAGGTTAATAAAAAAAATAGAAATATGAAAACTATCTAAACACCTGTATTATCTATTTTGATTGTCAAAAAAAATAAAAGTAGAACTTTTATATAAGCATAAAAGCAAATACATAAATTAAGTAACGGATCAAAATTGGACAAGCTAAGTTAACCTACTTTTTGACCAAATTCATACCTGCAATATGAAGATTAAAATTGAAAACATACTACAGTGAGCATTCATTGGACTATGAAAACTTACAAGAGAGGACATATATTAGGATTTCAAAACTTTGATTGTACCACCTCGTTAGATTACCGGATGCCTGTGTTGGTATTCAAGATGCATTAAAATCCTTACTTTGACCTAAAAGTCCAGCTAAGAAACAAAAGTATGCTTCTGGTTCATATTAAGAAAGAAAAGAAAAATCATTTTACTATTACTCCTAACAGAGTTGACCTATATATTAAACTAATATAACTTTTTCTAATTTAATATGTTATTTAATATGAGTAATATTGTTATAAGAAAATTGTTAACCTAGTAATGCTGACAGCCGACACCAGCTTCGTACCCATTTGTCCCAAGGAAAAAAATGGGTAAGTTAATTTGACCAGCGAACCTGTAATTTGAATTTGTTGCAGAATTGATAACATGATCGATTTCCTGCAAAAGAATTGCTTAATGATATTCTATCTATGTGTTAACAAAAAGGTAAGGGTAAATTAAGAAGTTGAAAATCATAAACACGATCATGGGCCTGAAACCATGAACTCATGAATGTAAGAAAGAGTAAAATGTGCAAGACTATGATATGTTTGTGTGTGTGTGCTACTTTACATTCCTAATTACCAAGAGTTTAAGCATTATTAAATTTCCAATTACAAGCGTTAGTAATTGTAACATGGAATATGATCTGGTCGAATTTGTCATTTAAAGAAACCAAATTCCATTTGACTTTTCTAGGTCAAGATTTAATGAAAAGTTACAAATAAAATTTGTTGTTCAAATTTGTTAAAAAATGAGTTTATTATGTTTCTAAATAGTATAGTATGACATCCACAATGACATAAGTTTGTACATGGGAATATGTAAATTTAAATAATGCTTATCAAGTCTGTCAATGAACTTCAATAAAACCAGCAACACATTCGGGTGCCTACAATATATACAAAGAATTATATTTATATAACAGATGAACGTAGGTGACTTTTCATAGGGATTTAAAAATGAAAAGTAAATCAAGTATGAAAAGATAAAATGTAATCTAAATGTATGTTAATCAAAGACCAGCATCAAGAACCATCATTGAAAAATATCATGTTCAATTCAAAGTCAAAACACCCAACATCAAACTGATATGATGATTAATGAAACATAAGATAAACTATTAGATGGCTTTGCCTCTTAGCGTTTTAATTTACTAAAATAAAAAAATATATAGTCATGTTTTTTATGCTGTTTTGTTTTGGTGCAGATGCAGCTGAAAAATGTTTTCCCATTGGGTGAGCTAAAATACTCATTGTTACACAATCATAAATGAAAGTTTACCAACTAACAAACTACATAACAAAGCAGAACAAACTTACAAAGTGAACTCACCACTGATACAACCGACAACTGATGGCAAAAAAAAAACTGTAGCTTAACGGTGATGCACCTGCCTTGTGTAGCAACTATAACTAAAAACAAAAAACCCTCAAATTATAAATAAACATTTACGATCTTGAATATATTAAATAAACAAAAAACAAGCGCATACGAAAATAATTAAATATCTAAGATCTTGAATATATGAGATGAACACAAAAACAAGGGTATACCAAATGTGTGAGTAGATGGATACACGAATCTCTTTGGCATGCTAAGATTTCCATTTTTGTAAACAATTGTGTTAGTATCAAAACACTCCCAATTACACACAACCGCAACAATTGTCCTCCCATTCAATAGGCGCAGCCGCATGGATACAAAAGTCTGCTTGATGTCACTGTCCCTGACCTAACCACCCCTCCCCGACCGCCGTTTCCCCTATTTCACATGTATTGTGAATGTATATCTTCTTTGAAGGTTGTACATTTCATTCCGGCGATCACAAAAAAAAAAAAAAAAACAATATGTGATTAACTGAGTTCACACAGTGTATTAATTTTAGTTTTGGAATAAACAAATTAAAAGAGTGTACCGTGAAAATCTGTGCACAGGATGATTGCTAGAGATCGATAGGAATGCCCAACCTGTAAACAAGATATACACGATTTCACAATCAAATCAGCGATATATAAACTCACAAAATTACACCTTTTTAGCATCATAATTATAAGTTTTGTGGGTTAATTGAACATAAGGCATCTAACCTTCCCTTTTAACACTTTAAATTGAATCCACCACCACTGCAATGTCTCATTGATTCAAAGATTCAAAACTCTGATTGGAAATGCAAGAAAATCTGCTTAACCTACACATTTAATTAATAAATTAAGTAAATCTGAAACCTACTTTGTATTTATTTCAAATCGAGGAAGATTCGAAACAGACATAGATCTTACAAGTTTAATTACCCTAATCGGATTATAGTGGAAACCATTTCAATTTGAGATAGCAACTTATAATTACCTATATATAATCACGAGACAGAGTCAAAACTAACATTCATGTCGTACAATTATTCACCGATGTTGACAGAGGCTAGGCAGTGGACGATGATGGCATTGATAGAGGGCATGAGCCGTGGTTATTAAAGGATGGCAGGACTCGTGGTTTCTTCAATGAGAAGGTAAAGCAACCGTCGGTCGCTTCATTGATGCGCTTGTAACCGCCAAACCCTTCAATGCTTTGAGATGTTCCGGCGTTGTAAGTCCGGTGTAGTCTCGCTGAGCAATTAATATACAAGCGTCTCATGAGAGAGAAAGTAGGGTATATGAAAGACCTCCTATTCTATTCTATTCTATTCTATATGTATTAAAATGTAATATAGATTATTATTATGGCTATAGAATCAGAACCTAATTGAATACCTGACGACTAGCATCTGCACCGAGCAAGTTTTACTAACTGAAAAACCCCAAATCTCATAAAAACACCCTTGAACTTGAGAGAAAAAAAATCAAAATGTCAGAAAACATTCCGGTCCAAATCCAAATGGAAATCATGAAAAGGCTTCCCATCAAATCTGATCTGTCTCCAATGAATCGAAGTCTCTCATCAATAGCTCTTACTTTAATGCTAGTTACACCGGCCAACAACAACATCTACTCGTAAGTTATCAACATTCAGTTAATAATAATGATTTTGATTTTGAGCAAAAATACCATTCATTTGTGGATCATATTGACACTTTCTCACAACACAAAGTTCTCTCACTATTCCCCAATGCGTAACTTTTATAGACCAATTGGCACCTCTCATGGTTTGTTATGTTTGTTCGGTGACGGTCCTGTTTCTTATATTTGGAATCCGTCTATTAGAAAAGTGGTTGCTATTGATGTACCTTACGTAGAAAACGTTACATATGGAACCGTTCTTGGTTTAGGGGTTTGTCATCGGACTGCTGATCCTAAGATTGTCAAGATTAAACAACTTATTGGGGTGACGGTTATGGAAACTATACTTTGCGACAGTCACTAAGTTGAGGTTTTTACATTAAGCACAGGGGCTTGGAGACCTTCACATGGCAATTTCCCTCGTATATTGATTTATTTTAGTATATGGAATGTAGTAGTAGTAGACGGAGTTCTTTATTGGCTTGCTACTGATCATGTTACTACGGATGGGATATTACGAAAGCATACTTTGATTGTTTCAATTGATTTGATGAGTGAAGAATTTAAAGAAGTAAATTTCGGTCTGTTTTTCGATTCGTCCAGCTAAGGGAGTCTCTTGTTGTGGTTAAAGACGACAACATAGAGGCTAATAATACAGTTTTTCATGTATGGATGATGGAGTATGGAAGTCCAAGATCATTTACAAAGCTATTCACTTTTAATGTTAATACACCAGCCAAATCAAAACTTTATGTAAGTGCGTTTAGGAAGACAGGTGAACCTATAATTGATATTGATCATGATGTCACTAGTGTATCACTTGTTGTTTATGAACCCGATTCAATATCCATCAATGGTCTTGAGATTATGTACCCTAGTTTTGTGTATTCCTACATGGAAATACTTGATCTGCTTTGATCACTGTGCTTTAAGCCTTTAACATGTTTTGGAAAAGGAAACGATCACATACAAGCAATGTATCTATTTTTTCTTATTTCATTGTTTAATTATTTCATATTAGCAAATTGAAATGTTTGTATATTTGTTATATTAGGAGAAAAATTGTAGTTCATTTATACATTTAGGTTTACAAATAAATATTTAAAACTAGTATAGTGTATGAAATTAGAAGCAAAGCTTATGCAGATAATATGTATATCATTCCAATGATAATATGTATATCATTCCAATGAGTGTCTTCTTCTGAAATGCCAACTACACATGAAATGAAATATGACACTTTATTTCATCTTCCCAAAATCCGAGTCAAGTTTGATAAAAATGTTTCATGGATATTAATACAAAAATGTTTTAATTTGTGTTTAAATAAGATTTAGTATTCTCGCTCATCATGATTCATGACTTATATATGATCTATGAAGAAACATGTTTCTATTGAGCTTCAATTGATTAATTGATCAATTCATAGTTAAACAATTGGGTCTAGTTATTTGATATGTGTATGTATATAATAGATTAAGAACGAAGTGTGTAAGTAAACAATTCGGCAGAGTAATGACTTAAGAGAAAATACATGAAACACACTTACATTATGAAGGCATGAACAACCTTTATGTAGAAGATGAATGCCATTCGTTACACATGATGTGAAGAATGACCTTCATTCGTCTTCATTACAATAAGTAACATATTGGTATAGCGAATGAGACATTCGTTATACCCCATTCGTCAACATTCAATGACGAATGGGTACATAACAATAATGATTAAGGTCCATTCGTTAAACATCCTTAACGAATTGACAAGTATCATAATTTAAACTCTCATTCGTTAAACAATCTTAACGAATGAGCACATATAACTAACGAATGGGTTGGTAGTAAGCAAAATACCCTTACATTATTATAATAACAAATTACAAACGATTACAAAGACTCGAGACGAGAAACGTGCACTAACAAACATCCGCTCGTCTCGTGCTCTTTGTCTTTAAATTACTTGAACCACTTTGACTTCCAGTCAGAACAACTATGAACCCCAAACGCATGACAAACACGAAAAACGCGTTGGAATTGCATAGCTCTATCATAGTCTTCATGATTCTCAAAAATAATCTTGTTCTCGAACAGCACCTCATTGTCTATCTCGGATAAATTAATGAGCCACATAGGGTCTATGACTCTTATAAAGTTAGTCTTCAGACCTTTACCCAAAACAATGACCGCCTCGTCTATTCGGTTGTCGTAGTACCACAAATTGAATGACAGATGAAGATCTTGCAAAAAGGTCTTCACCGGCACTCACTCCATCGTCTTCGGTGGCTTGAAGTACAACACAAGCTTTCTCCAACTAGTTTGAGGATCAATTTCATCAATATATATTCTGGTTGGCACCTGTGGCTTAAAAAACTTAAACATGTGGTTGACCTTAAATAGCAGATATTGGTGAAACCATCCTGGTAATTGATTTCCACCACGATTAATAAAAGGTCGTTTGGTGAGTGTCCGCACATCCCACCTCGGTAGTGAGAAAATGTCAGTAATATATTGAAAGTACTGATCGCCGTTCTCCCACTTGATAATACATACCCGCAACTCCGAATCATATAACCAAGTGATGATGTCACCTTTAACGGTTTGCACGGCCTTGAACGTAGTCTTATGATTTGCTTTGTGGTGTGCACTAACATCCAGCTTGTGCTCTTGAACAAAATACCTGTATTCTTCAATGATCTTCGAATATATGGAATTTTTATGATGTCCGAACCAATCCTCAGCATCAGGATCAAACAAACTTGACCCTTTTATTGATACTTTACCCTCTTCTTTGTTGTCTTCTCAAGGTGATCTTCGGCAGCTTCGACATGTTCTTCAGTAAATAACGGAACACCCTGATCAGCATTTGAACGTGTATAAAGATTAGGGTACTCCTCTGCCGTCACATATTCAATCTCAATTTCCTCGTCCTCGTAAATAAACGATGTATTCCCATGTGGAATACTCGTATCAAGAAGGACTTCCTCATCGTTATTCAACATCTTCCTCAGCCTCTAACGCGTCCATTACTTCATCGTTTAAACCCAACAACAGAGAAATTGGATCACGAGATAGAGCATGATCAACGAACTCACCCTCCTCAATCTCATCAGCATTGGCAGTACTCATCACCACACCTTTCTTGTAATACATAAATAGTACGGTGTTGGCTTTGATCGACTCGATTGGCGTGACATTGGTAGTATCTTGATATACTACCATTTGTTGATCATCACCTGCACCACTAAAACTAGTAGTACCTGCAACAAATGAACCGCGAGCTTGTTTTGGCTCACTACCACTTGCACCAACAACATCAGGATCCTTATCTTCATCATCGTTCTTCAATTTCTTCACGCATCATCTTTATAAGTTATCTGAAGAATAAGGTCCTCATGTTCTTTCATCTTCACTCCCCTGAGCTGTAACAATCTCACACAGCTTTTTTGTCTCCTTCTAGCAATACGAGTTATAGCTCACCAGTCGACGTTGATTCATCAACATCTGATCATGTTGTTGAGGATCAGCTGCCATCTGATTCTCGTATAAATCAATCAAGCTAAGGAGCATATCCATCTGCTATGCATGCGGTAAGATATGAAAGTTTGGTGGAACAGGCTGCACCGGACCTTGCGAACGAGTAACCCTCATATATGATAAGGCCGAAGGTTGTATCGGTGTAACATTCGTTACTTTTCAAATCTGAAGATCCGACCCGTTTTAAATTATATATATTACGTTCCGTTTTTTAAACTTTATAATTCGTTAACACTCTTGTTTACAAAATAAAATCTACCAATAGCACCAATATTTCCGTAATCTTTATAATATCCAATCATAAAATTAATCTCATAATGTTTTTAATTAAAATTTTATTAATAAAATCGTTAGAATTCTTTAATGTATAAAAAACATATTATGATATCCAACTCCATAATAAAATATAAATTTAACATTTCTAATCCCTGACGTGAAACCCGACAATTTCAGGTTAACTCCGTTAACTAAACCCAGTTTAATCCTGTTGACTATGTCAGTAAACCCAGTTAGTTCTGTTAAATACATTAATGAACTCTCATGCATGTAGTTTCATCTATGCATACATTGAAGTTAGGCTTGTCATTGGTGACCTAAACAAAAGTAACTTGTTACATATGTTATAATAATAATAATGTGTTACATGTACTTTATACGATAGGTATAATGTATTATATGATCAATATGTTGCATGACTAGTAGTTATATACTTATGTGATTTATAAGAAAGTTTGATGATTAAATTTGTTACAATATATATTATGTTACATGTTATGTTGCCAAGCTAGACCAATAAACCTTAGACAATATAATACATAGAAATGGTTTAAAAAGTTGTATCATGTCACCTATTTTAATATAAAAGTTACCTAAGGTTGAATTTTATTAAAGTGAGATTAAATGTTTTTTATTAATTCAACAAGGAGTTAAAAACTCTTGGTAATCAAACTTTTCCCTTTTCTTTTTGTCCCTATTGACGAAATCTATCACTCACACACACACAAAACACTTTTGTAAAAACTCTCTCAAATTATCCTCATGCACAAGTATTGTTTTGGTGATTCTTGGAAGAAAGAGGATTGAATCTTTGGATTAAGCAACTAGGTAATAATATTTAGCATATATTTTCTTTATGTTTTTCTTTAAGTTTTTATTTTAGAAACTTGATATTTGTATCCAAATGATTTGGATTAAGAGATAAATAGCGAATGATCAAAGTTTGATTTGCTTAAAAGTGTTTGTTCTGTCTTGGTATAAAAGTTTGAATATTTTATATATATATATTTGTTCATTATGGATTTAGATTAATAATGGAAAAAACATGAGTTTTGATTTTATAAAATCATGATTGTTGTGCACATAGGTTTAGATCTGCTTGCTGACAGATTCTGTAACCTAGGTTGTTAATTGAATAACTTGTTGATATTTTAGAGATTTTGGTTGATTCTTGATGCTACGATCAATTACTTTGGGTCTAGTTTTCAACAAGTCAAAAATCATAATTTTTGAACGCTGTTTGATTAGTTTTTATGAATTTACAAACTTGGGTTGCAATTCTGATTGAAAAAGTAATTTTTGGATTCGTTTTGTAAATTGTGTAACCTGTAATTGAAAATGGATAATTGTGTGATTCAACTTCTGGATTGTTATAAATTGATTAGGAATCCAATACAATTGGTCTTGCATCAATTGGACATATATGGAATGTTTAGCAAATATTTACATTCTGTTGTGCTGATAAGGTAGCTGAAAATAGGTTGCTATAGTGTATGAATTTTCATTATGTTTCTGTGTGTTGGAAAATTACAAGAAACTTTTATGTGGTACCTAATACTTGAAAGTATCTGTGAGAATTATTTGGTAAATTATTTGCAAGTTTGGGATGGTTGTAAAAATAGGTTTTGGTGACTTAAAACCTGCCCAAATTTGTCCAAAATGTTGTTTGGTAAAAATAGTTGTAGTTTTTACAAAGATTGTTGTGTTATTTTGGAATTTGACTTTATTGGTCAACTTTAAATTATTTGACTAAATGTTTAGTCTTACTTATGAGAAATAAAATTGGTAAAAGTGTGATTTAGTCATAGGGTTGCATGAAAAATGATTAACTTCAAATTACGTGATTGATTGTTAGGTTGCGACTATAATATCTTATGACTATTTTAAGTCTAGATAATTTGTCAAAAAGTCACCAACGGGTCGTTGGTCAACATTTAGGGTCAACAGTCAATATTTTGGTCAAAGGTCAATATTTTTAGTCAACGGTCAACAACTTGGACCTTTTGGTCAAATGTCAATGACACGTCAAACTTTGGTCAAAGTCAACGGAAAGTCAAACTTGTAATAATCCGTGGAATTATACATTGTCTGTTTGGTATGAGGTAATGGAATGGACGACAAAATGGAATAAACGTAGTAATGGGATGGACAAAGGAATGGAATGGGTTATTACCATTCCAATGAAATGTTTTGGTTACCACATAGGAATGAAGTGAGTCATTACTTTGCATTGTTTAGTAGGTAGGAAAAAAAGAAAAAAGAAAATTAAAATGGTAGTGAGTGGTGGTGGTGGTGGTGGTGGAAGGTAGGTGATGGTCGTAGCATTGATGGGCGGTGATGGTGGTTGGCGGTGGCGGGTGGTGGTGGGTAACAAGAGATAATGGTGGTTGGAGGTGGGTGGTGACAGTGGGGTGGGGGTGAGGGGGTGCGCGGTGTCGGTAACAGTGGAGGTGGTGGTGGGCAGCGATGATGGTGGGCGGCACGTGTGATGCTGGGGCAATGGCTGATAAATGCGGCCGACAACTGGCGGTGGTGGGTGGTCGGCACTGATGGCGATGATTGGTGGAGGTGGGAGGTGGCGGAGGTGGACGGCGATGCTGGTGGTTGGTGGCGGTGGCAGTGGTGGTGGGAGGGTGGTGGAGGTGATGTAGGGTGAATGAGGGAATGGAAAGGAAAAAAAATGGGTTATGGTTGGAATGAAATTGGGGTATTTTAGAGGGAATGGAATAAACTAGGTAATGGGTCATTCCATTACTTTGATCAATCAAACACACTTTCCTTCATTCCCTTACAATGGGTTATTCCATTCCGTCATTCATTCTTGCATACCAAACGCTACCTAAGGATTCTAGGAATCGCTTAACAATTACTTATAGTGCTTGAATGATTTAGGCACTAGAATATTTTGTGACGTAAAGCAGTGACTTCTATTTTAAAACCGCATTCGAGGTGAGTTTTTCACACCCCCTTTTTAACGCTTTTACATCTTTTGGGGGTAGCATATATATCCTATCAACATTACAATTTCGTTTATTTATTATTTACAAGCTACAATTCGTTATATGGACTTGTGTGTTAATTTGCTTACTTGCTTAAAGATTACTTGCTCATGGTTTGCTCAATAAGGATGATCATACCCCCCCCCCTTATGCACTCAGTTGCTCGATGTTATGAGTGGAATAGGGACCCCCGATCCGAGTACGTTGGTTGTTACCAATTGGAACACTTATCTGAGTATGTTGGTGCACAATCCCAACTGGAAAGGACCTTACTTGTTCATTAACACTTGTACATTGAATTGTATTATTTTTCTGTACTTATATCAAACTATGGAAGGTCGCCAACTATTCATATAGTTGACCTTTATTTTATATATATGCTACAGCTACCTTATGTATAGTATGCTGCCGTGATGAATAGGGGTATGTTTGGTATGACGCAATGGAATGAATGAGAGAATGGAATGGACATGGGAATGGAATGGACAAAGGAATGAAATTGACCATTACTGTTTCATTGTCATGTTTGGTTACCATGTAGGAATGTAATGATCATCCCATTATCACCACCACTAGTAACAATAATAAAGAGTATTAATAATATGAACATTCATATTAACTCCTTTTTATTTTCCGAATAAAAATACCCAGAAAAATATTGAATCACGTATGCGTGTTATGAAGCGTTGACTTGTCAAATAATTTTAATAATATTGATAATAACTCTAATACAAATAATGATAATATAATAAAATTAATAACAATAATATAACAACCTAATATTGTAATAATGATTATAATATAATAATAATTCTAGTATGATCCTAATCATAATATTTATTATTATTATTATTATTATTATTATTATTATTGTTGTTGTTGTTGTTGTTGTTAGATGATTCCATTTCTTGAAGGAATGAGAAAAAAACACCTACTCTTTAAAGAATGAAAATCCTATATTTGAAAGGAATTTAATTCATTATGGAATGGTTCATTCCATAACTACATGACAACCAAATATAGTTTTTTTCATTCCTTTGAAATGTCCCATTTCATTTCACATTACATTCTCTTCTACCAAACACTACCTAGAACTTAGGTTATATTAATAAATGGACAAGTTATTAATTGCTCTTGTATTTCACTTGTATTTCTTGTTACAAACATGTGTACTTGATGTATAAATTAATTAATGATAATATTGTCACTTAATAGTTTCACATGTGTTTTGAGCAATCTGTACGTCACACTCGGACGTATTCCGCTTTAGCCGGGGTGTTACAATCAGCATCGTTTTAGTAGCAGGAGATGTTACCATCGAAGTCACAGGAGGTGTGGGCAGAGGAAATAGAAACGATTGGGGGAATCGAAGCCAATCTCCGATCTGATGAATCTGTATTCGTTAGAGTGATTGTCGTGGTGCTAGTAATAAGCGACACCACCGGCCTTTGTTGCACCGACGACCTTGGAATTTGTGGATCTATTACCACACCAGAACCATGTGCAAGCCGACGCTTGGGCGGTTGTTCAGTCAGCTTCTCCTTTCCCTTACGTTTTCGTTGAGCAGCATACGAGCAAGCTGACTCAACCTTAGTACCTTGTCCATCACCCCCATTCCCACCATCTCCATCGTTTCCATCATCATCACCACCTATGTTCTCACCTGGTCCCTCTTCCCGTTCAGAATCCGAGTCTTCATGGATCCAACAGTCATCAGAAGGACATTCTTAATTAGGATTCTCCAAATGACCAATTAAACGTTTGGTCCTTGGGCGATCCTCAGGTGACTGTTGCTGATAAGTCTTCATCCTCTTCATTGTACCAGCTGTCATGTGATCAAGCTTCGACACATCGCCCTTCAATGTCTGATTGATTACAAGATTAGGCATCAGATCTTGTATAATCAGCTGCACAAATCGCGGGTATATAAAAAACTTGTCGCGGGGATTCTTGACCAGACATTTCTCCTTAAGATGGTAAAATATGACATTGGAGAAATTGATCTGTTTGTTTAATATAAGGGCAGCAAATTCGGATTGAAGCAGTGTCCGACATTCATCAAAACCACCCCTCCGTCCCCCAAGGCAATGGATCAAGACGTGTAATAAATACTTGTATGGAGAACACAAGTAAACGTTGTTGTAATGGGAACGATCAAGGTCCCCAGTATAAAACAATCTCTGGTATAATCCATGGATCAGCGCCTTATCGAATTCACATGGAAGGTCCATGTTTTTAGAAAACCTCAGCACCCGACGTATCACACCAAGAGTGATCGTGATAGTCATCTTGTTAATCTCCGCAACGATGTGGTTCTATGACTCCACATACTTAGCCGAATCCCAAAAAGGATGGATCACACTAAAATGTACAGCGACATTAGTGGTTATATCATGGTATATACGGGATCGACGTAAGAACGCAATAATATCTCCAAAAACATCTTGATCAACAAAGTTCTCCTGTACGAACGCATAAATATTGTGCTTCTTGTCATAGGCTAACTCAGGAGTAGATGGTTCTTGTTGTTGCTGTATTGGAGGTTGTGCGACAGCTTGTGGATCAACAGCTGGGGCTTCTAGAATTATCTCGCCAGCCATTGCTGTAAATACACAAACCTGAGGATTAGTAAACCAGAACTTAACTAATTTAAAAATCACAATTACAGTTAAAACTTAATAAAAAATTCATTCTGACCAATTATTATTCACAAGCTCATTTGTTATAACGATTGGCTTCAATCTTTATAACGAATAGGTTGATTTGTTTTTTAATTAAAACGAATGAAGGAATAACGAAAGAGTTCGTTAAGTCGTTCTTTATAAAGTCAAACGAATAAGGCTGATTCGTTATAAAGTATCAGCGAATGATTTCATTCGTATTAATCAGACACGAAGGACCACACATTCGTTGAGTATAACGAATAAGCACCAATAATTATCCTACTTTGACTCAAAATTGTCAAAGTTAAAATTGGTAAGAATATTTACAGTCAATCATGCATCAGATTTGCAATTAACCCATGAAATACAAAGAATCCATGTAAAATCTGCATCAATAGACTTGTATAACTATCATTTATTGATACTAATCAACTAAACCACAGTACACTTTGTGTTACAGGTTCAATTTATCGATATGTATATACGGTTAAACAATTGATTAATTGACCCATTAGATGATAACGAAAATCAACAAAACTGATTGCGTTTGAATTGTGTTTACCTAAGGTTTCTTAATTAATCAACAAAACATGCATCCATGAAGGTCGGAAATGTTAGAAAATTTGGGCAGAGTTTTTTCAAGGTGAATGTGATAATCGAATGTGAACGAATGAACGATTTGCTCAAACACTGTTTATTATAAAGGACATATTTGCACACAACCCTAGACACATAAATGAACCCATTCGTTAATTTAAAATTAATGACTGGTTCGTATACGTCGACTCATTAGTAACAAAAGTTAACGAATCAATCATAACTTAAACCCAATAACAAATCAACAAAGATACGTTCTTCACTCGTTATCAATATCAATAACGAATGAGGTCATTGACGTGAAGTCGAAGACTCACTCAAAAATAAACCGATTACAACTAATAGATAGTGATAAGCGGGTATCGAACACAGGGAGTTTGTGGAAAATGTATTATTAAGTAGCTTTTTGATTAAACTATATTAAACTAAATGAAAAAGTAAATTCAAATAGTTGGTTGTTTGGTTTTTGATTAACAAAAATAACTGAAATAATTAAACAAGTTTTAAACAATATGAGAAACAATGCTCTCTCCCGATTTCAGGTTTTCAATATTGATACAGTTAACGTTTACTTGTGGGATGAAACTCATAAACATGGTTCGTGAAAATGCGTTTGACAGTGATAAAGAGGACTAAGTACTTGAATTATGAAAACGCAAGGTTGTCACTCAATAATCAGTTTTATATAGTTAACCCTAATTCTCTTGTTTTAAATCTCGATTGCCTATAGCACCAAGAACGGATAATCAAGAACACGGATTTACACTATATTAATAAATTACTAATCAAAATCATAGTCACCATAGCAATTTAATCAAAGAATCAAAAGACTATCCCACAAATCACATATACGAATAACAAGTAATCAATTGAAACCCTTACAATTCGGGAGAGAACACAAAAGGTACTAGCTACTCATCATTCGGTTCATAAATCAAAGTATGTAGATGAGTCTCCAATCCAATTCAATGATTACAATCACCAAAATCAAATACTTGCTCTCCAAAATTCGTCTCTAAGGTGTTTGGGGTCAAAAGATAATGAAAAGACAGACAAAGACAAGTAATAAACTAAAAAAAATTCGGCAATTACGATCTGGACCGTGGCCCACAGTCTCCACCGTGGGTCATGGTGGTCTTTTTGCAATACTGGACCGTGGCCCACGGTCCCACCGAGGCCCACGATGGTCCTCACGGTGGCACAGAGGTCCACGATACGGTGGCCTTTGTGTTCTTTGGTCTAATTGGACCGTGGTCCACGGTTCCAACCGTGGACCACGGTGGACTTCAGCCACAAAGCTCCAGTTTTCACCTCTTTTGACCTCTCTCACGTGTCCGGCTCCTTCGGTTGCCTCGGTAGTCACCAAAATGGATCTGGAACCTCCTTTGTACTTACAATTCACCGAAAACACCGTAGTTATCTAATTCCACAAAATAAATCCATTCAAAACATAATTATTAACGGCTTTAAATAACTTAAGGGTTGTCTGATTGACCACACGTCACATTCCCACACTTAAACGTTGCTTGCCCCCAAGCAACATCTCAACACAAACTTTCTATTACATTCAACTTGTATCCACCAATCTTACCACAAAACCGGTTCTATTAAACACATTTTTCTATTTTTCTTATTATTTTTTTCTTTTTTATTATTTTTTTTATTTTAAACGAAAATTTTTTCAAAACAACGAAAAATTCCTCATCCCCACACTTGGGATACATTGTCCCCAATGTACGGTTTTTGAAAGACAAAAGAGACAAACTACTTCAAAAACACAACCCTCTTTTCAACACAACCCTTTAATACTTAATCAATAGTATTTTGTCCACCTCCCTTCCATCCAAAAACAAATAAAAACACAAAAAGATAACAATTGTATAAAATATACAAAACGGGGTTCACCTGGACTCACGCGGCTCGATCAGTTGTAAGGCGGGTGGGCCAGCCCAAAGATAGATGTCATGAAGTCTGAAAACTGGCCGAAATTAAAGGCCCCATCGCCATCGCTGCTTCCTTTTTCTTGTGGTGGTCGTGGTACCATTGATTGCATCGGGTTTATCCACATGGAGTGATGAAGAGGTGGTTCGGGATAACGTACCGAACCGTCATACGGAGGTAAAGCCGTGTAATCTACGATTTGTGGATCCGGTACTACACTGTTCACCAGCATGCCATTTATCATCCATCCTCCGATTACGATCATACAAGTATCTCATGTTCATCTCATGTTCTCGCCCATAAGCATTGGCACAGTTCCACATCTCCAACCTGTCGTGCCTCTCTTTTTCGGCCCGTTCAGCATAGGCCCCCATAAGGTCTGATGGTTAAATAATGCGCGTGACTCATCCGACCAATTCTCATACGTGGAAGGCCTCCTCTCCACCACCTCATTCATTGACCCCACATGGGCCCAATTATTACCATAAGAGTTATAACCATCCGAATAATTCCAACCCCCGTGTTGGGAACTGCTACCACTGCCCACATCCATGTAATCGGGCTCACCTAACTCTTCCACCTGTTCTCTCTCATCATCCCCCTCCACTACAACATCCCCTCTTACTACACTCCAATTCACATTATCACACACAGGGACGTGATGCCTATCGGTTTGTTTTCCAACCTGGCAAATCCGATAACTTAAACTCCTTGAACACCTTGGTTAATCCCACCGACTCGTCAGTTATCACACCATGATTCTTTAGCAATGCTGTGATCAGTCGACAATGCGGAATTAACTTCCGCTTGTTGCTTTCTCGACTGTTCCAAATGTTGTGCATTACTAAATATCGGAAAGAAATGAGAGGCTTTCCACACATCAATGCATACAAAACTGGAATATCACTGTTCCTCACTACCGAAATGTCCCCCCGACGGGGCACCACATTGTATAAGCAAATGGACATCAACAACTTCGCCTCATTCTTCAGATCTTTTCTTCTAATCTGATCACTAAAACCTTCTCTTGCTTTAACCACCTTTGCTAGCATGTTGTACCATTGAGGGTGCTTGTCGGGACATTCAAACAAATCTTTGACAGAAGGGTAAATATATGAGTTGCTTGGTTTACTGTCAAATAAAGCCATCTGATTGAATGTGTCAAAGGACATCACGACTTCCTGTCCCCCTCACTGTTCCAATTAATTTCATGTCGTGTCCTTTCTTGTAGGGGGACATCTCAATGTTGACACCCATTCTTCAATTTCTCTATCATACAAGGTGTTACTTTCCTCACCGTAACTTAAGGGCTGCTTCCCAACCCATAGCTTCAAATTTGTCAACTATCCCAAAAGCCACAAAACCGGGATCGTTTACCTCCTTCTCACACATATATCCTTCAATTCGTTTATGCAACGTGGCCATCTTATCAGTGAAGAGCTCCGCTTGCCATTCCAACGCGTACTTTGACAATCCCCCACCTCTCCAAGTGGGTTTTACCATTTGTACTTGCACATGTGCTTGCTCTTCCTGCATTCTTTGCCTCTTTAATTGGGCTGCTCGACCGCTAGAAGTTGATGCCTTTAACTTTCCTTTATCTGAATTTCTACCCATCTACACACAACAAACAACCAAGTTTAGTCAACATACACCTCCCCACACTTGCTTGTTACTATGGTTGTGGATAATCACTTGTTAATCAATTGACAAAGATTTTCAACATTTGCTTCAACATATAATTTCCAATTAATCAATATAACAAACATATTTTTGTAACAATTATCTACGATCCACAACCATACCATATAATCATTATACTCATTACTCAAACAAGCAAGTGGGTACATAGAAACAATTATGACAAACTTACAACTTCAATACAATATACCATCAATAATGAAAAGAGATTCCATACCTTTGTGTTGTAGAAGATGTAGATGAAGAAAGCTTCAAACTAAACCAAAAACCCCAAAAATTTTGGACTTATTTGTCCAAAATCGACCAACAAAATAAAGGATTCTTTCAAATGCAATGATATAATTGAAACCCTTGTGAAATTCTAGCCAATTTAGATACAAAAATCGGTTGATTTGGTGGAGATATGAGGAAGTTATGGATGCTTTAAGTTGGGAGTTAGGGTTTTTAGAAAACGGATTGTGAGAAAGATGAAGATGATAATAGGTGAAAATAATGAAAGATGGTGAATTGTATGGTTTAGAATTGGTTTAAAATTGAATTTTATTGTTTTATTAAACACCAAAACCCGGCTCCTCTTTTCTTTCCCGATCGGACCGTGGCCCACGGTTTCAACCGTGGGTCACGGTTGAGTCATCGCTGTTGTTGGCTCGCAGTGGACCGTGGCCCACGGTCTCAACCGTGGGTCACGGTTGAGTTATGTCACATATACCAGAGGGCACCGTACCGTGGTACCCCCCTCTACTGTGGAACCGACCGTGAGTCTGGTTCACCTGTATTTTTTTTACATCAAAAGGAACCAAGAAAAAACAAAATAATTAAGACTTATTTACCAATTAAAAAAAATATAAAAGTTAAAATTAAAATTAAAATTACCCTACCCCCCATGAAAAACCCGAGTTGTCCTTAACACGGTATAAAAATCACAAGGACTTCCCCACACTTGATTTGGAGAACTCCAAAGCGAAGAAGGTAATTTTTAAAACCAATTTTAAATAAAAACAAAATTAACCTATACTAAAATATACAACATACCTTGGCATCTTAATTCTTTTCCTCATCCGGTGAGCGTAACAAGTAACTCACCCAGTCCACATCGAGCATATTGATGTCTTTTCCTTCCAAGTAAGGTTTAAGTCTTTGACCGTTCACCACTTGTTTTGTTTGTTCTTGAACATGTTCTATCTCCACATCACCAAATTGGCCTACTTTTGTGATGATATATGGGCCCATTCACTTGCTCTTTAACTTGCCCATAAACAACTTTAACCTTGAATTATACAACCACACCTTTTGACCCACTTCAAAAGTCCTTTTTCTGAACTTCACATCATGGACTTTTTTTAGTTTGTCTTTATATGCGGAAGCACATTCATTTGCTTCATCCCGAATTTCCTCAATTTCAACTTTCTCAATTCACCCGCTTCTTTATAATCCGCATTCACATTCTTGATCACCCAAAACGCCCTATGTGCCAACTCCATTGGTAAATGACATCCTTTCTCATAAATAAACCGATAAGGAGTTGTGCCAATAGGAGTTTTGTAGGCGGTACGATACGCCCACAATTCATCATTTAACTTAGAAGACCAATCCTTCCTATCTACCCGCACCGTCTTCATCAAGATTTCTTTAATTTGGCGATTGGACATTTCAACTTGTCCACTTGTTTGTGGATGTTAAGGAGTAGCAATTCGGTGATTCACATTGTACCTTTTTAAAAGTTTCCCAAAGTTGTAATTCTTGAAATGTGACCCACCATCACTTATAATAACCCGCGGGATACCAAACCGAGCAAAGATGTTTGACTGAACGAATTTGCAAACTACCGAATGGTCATTGGTTCTTGTTGCTACCGCTTCTACCCACTTGGACACATAATCAACCGCAACCAAGATATATAAAAATCCATTCGAGTTTGGAAACGGGCCCATAAAGTCAATTCCCCATACATCAAAAATCTCTAACACCAAAATCGGTTGCAATGGCATTTCATCCTGTTTCGAGATACTACCCAACTTTTGGCAATTCAAACAATGTCGGGCATACTCACTTGCATCTTTAAAAATTGTGGGCCAATGAAACCCACATTGGAGTACCCGGTAGCCCGTCTTCTAACCACTAAAATGACCTCCACACACCAATGCATGTGCATGAGTCAAAATATCCCATACCTTAGAATCGGGAATACACCTCCTTATCATTTGATCCGAACCAATCTTGAACAAGTCTGGTTCATCCCAAATATTTTGTTTCACTTGGGCCATGAACCGTTGTCTTCTTTTCTTCACCCAATGACTTGGAATAGACCCCGTTGCTAAATAGTTAACAAAGTGGGTATACCACGGTGCGGTTGACACGGCTAACAATTGTTCATCGGGAAACCGTTCGTTTATCTCCATCGGGTCATCGACACCCTCCAATGGAATTCAGGATAGGTGATCCGCCACTACATTTTTCACACCCCTTTTTATCCCGAACTTCTACATCAAACTCTTGCAAAAGCAATACCCACCTAATTAAACGTGCTTTTGCATCCTTATTCTCCATCAAATATCGAACCGCGCTATGGTCTGAATAAACAATCACCTTACTCCCCCAAATATACGAGTGAAACTTATCCAAAGCATAAACCACCGTAAGCAATTCTTTTTCGGTGGTTGTATAATTAAGTTGCGCTTCGGATAAAGTTTTACTCGCATAATAGATGACCACCGACTTTTTATCAATTCGTTGACCCACAACCGTTCCGATAGTCATATCACTAGCATCGCACATAATCTCAAACGGCTTTGACTAATCCGGTGGTTGCAGAATGGGAGCTTTTACCAACTGTTCCTTCAAAACATTAAATGCTTGCAAACACTCGTTAGTAAAATCAAAAGGAGCATCTTTAGCAACAAATTACATAAAGGTTATGTGATCACACTAAAGCCTTTAATAAATCTTCTATAAAATCCCGCATGCCCCAAAAATGACTTTACCCTTTAATGTTTTTAGGTGGAGGTAAAGATTATATTACCTGGACCTTTGCCTTATCCACTTCCATTCCCCTTTCCGAAATCACGTGACCCAACACGATACCCTCTTGCACCATGAAGTGACTTTTCTCCCAACTTAGAACTAAATTTGTCTCAATACATCTTTTTTAAAACTTTTTCTAATTCATTGAGACAAGTTTCATAAGTTGGACAAAAAATTGAAAAGTCATCCATAAATAACTCAAGTGAATCCCAATACAACGTTGGAATGTGGTCGGGGCATTACACAACCCGAATGGCATTCGCCAAAAAGCAAAGTACCATACGGACAGGTGAAAGTGGTCTTGTGTTGGTCATCCTGGTAAATAGCAATTTGGTTATAACCCGAGTACCCATCCAAAAAACAGTGATATTTTTTACCATATAATTTTTCAATAATTTGGTCAATGAAAGGTCATGGAAAATGGTCTTTAGATGTAGCGGCATTTAATTTACGATAATCAATGCAAACACGCCACCCGGTGACCGGTCGGATGGCGATTTGTTCACCGCTTTCATCTTTAATTACCTGTATACCTGCTTTTTTCGGTACCACCTGTGTTGGACTTACCTATGCGCTATCCGAGATGGGATAGATGATTCCCTCATCCAACCACTTTATTACCTCTTTCTTCACAACTTCTCTAAAATTGGGATAAAACCTTTTTGATTCTCTCGGGTTGGTTTTGCCTCCTCGTTGGTGATGATTTTGTGCATAACTATAGATGGACTAATGCCTTTTAAGTCGGCAGTTGTCCAACCTATGGCCGTCTTGTTTGTCTTCAACACCTTCAATAATTCTTGTTCTTGGGCCTCTTTTAAATTTGATGCAATAATGACCGGTAATTTTTCATTATCCCCCAAAAACGCATACTTCAAGTGGCTTGGCAAATCCTTCAATTCCAATTTCGGTGGGCTTTCCAATGATGGTTTTGTACCCGAATCGATCACAGCTGGCAGACTTTCAATTTAATGAGTCCAAGGGGGCCGTCCTCCTTTTACCGCCAACACGTCTTGATTTTTCTCTTCCATCCTCAATGCACAAAGATGTACTTGTTCAGAAAAATCACAAACACATGCTTCCAAAGCATCTTCCTCATAATCATGCAGTTCACAGATGTCAACAATATCTGCCATGAAACACTCATTACCACATAAAGCATTAGATCCGTTAGGAACACATTTCATCTCATTTTCCGATTCCCAAAAGCCATATCAACCGTGCCCGATCGACAGTCAATAATAGCATGAGCGGTGTTTAAAAACGGTCGACCCAATATAACATTTTGTTGTTCGGTCGAATCAAGCAATGGGTAGTCTAAGACTAAAAAGTCAACAGAATAGTAAAATTCTTCAACTTTTACTATCATGTCCCACACAATTCCTTGGGGGATTTTATGAGACAAATCGGCTAACACAACCGTTGTCTCAACTCGTTTTAAAGGACCAAAATCATATTGGTCGTATAAACCCCCCGGAAGAATACTTACTCTGGCCCCAAGATCTAGTAACGCCTTAGACATTTGAAAATCACCTACTTGAATGTTAATTAAGGGTGTTCCCGAATCTTGAAGCTTAGGAGGAATATCTCCTTTTAAAACCGTACTTACCCGCTCAGTTAAATCCACTCGTAGAGGCACTTTTTGTTGCCTCTTTTGAGTGCACAATTCTTTAAAAATTTTTGCATATGCGGGTACTTGCTTAATTTCCTCAAGTAGAGGTAAATTTACCTTCACTTGTTTAAAAACTTCCCACATCTCTTCTTTTTGAGGACCCCTTCTTGAAATGATGTTTTTCTTACCCGGGTTAAGTAAAGCTGAGGGAAATGGAACCACCTTTGGTTCTACTTCCTTATTTTTATCGTTTAAATTTGAAGTTTGACCCGGATTTTGTAACGGTTTTTCAAAAGTGACATGTTTAGTGGGTTTATTTGTTATTATTTCATCATCACTTTCATTACCCATAATATCCTCAACTTCCCCATCAACCACACCCGGTGATAAATCTTTTTTATATTCTTTACCACTTCTTAAAACACTAACGTGGTTAATAGGAACATTACGAGAAGAGTAATGAGAAGGATTTACCTTTGTGTTGCTTGGCAATTGACCTTTATTCTTCTTCAACTCGGATACTTTAGTTGCGAGTTGACCCATTTGTGTGGTCAAAGATTGGATGGCCTTTTCTCTAAGTTCATCCTTTTTGCATTCTAACCTCATCAAGTTGATTTCTTCGTTGCATGTCTTGTTGCATGTACTTCAACATGTCCATAACCTCATTTCCACTCTATGAACTTTGACCCGTTGACCTACTTTGACCGCCAACCCCTTGACCTTGAAATCCTTGATTATTCCCGCCATGATAATTACCCCGGTTATTATATTGTTGGCGAGGGACATAATTGCTCTGACTTCCTTGAAAATTCGGGTTAGATTGAGTGGCCGGATTCCCATAACGAAAATTCGGGTGATTTCTTAACCTGGGGTGGTAGGTGTTGGAGTTCATGTTGTAATTTCTACCACCTCCCCCTTGAAGTGAATTCACCTCTTCTACCGGTTCTTGACCTACCGTACATACCTCCGTTGCATGCCCCAACTCGTTACAATTTGTACAAAAAACATTGATTACTTGATTAGTGGTTTGTACATTTCCTTCGTCCGCGGCGTGCACTTGCGGTCTAACAATCTCCGGTCTTGCTCTTCATCCGGTTTGGGCCTTTCTCTTTGAGGTAACCGCCATTTGTTCCAAATATGCCCAATCATCTTGTTCATAATTGGTACCAAATGTACCATTCGTGATCGACCTCAAATCCCGTTCATCCTCCATACTCAACCATTCATGAAACACATTCAACAATTCCCATAAAGTAATACCGTGATGAGGACAATTCTTGATCATTATATTGAACCTCTCGAATGCTTCGTGAAACATTTCCCCCGATTGTTGTTGGAAGGTTCTCAAACTTCTTCTCGCATCGTTGGTCTTTTGGGCCGTATAGAATTCTTCCAAAAATCTTTGTTGCATTTCGGCCCAAGTATAAATAGACGCGGAAGGCAAAGTGCAAAACCATCTCTTTACCTTGTCTTCCAACGAAAATTGAAATAGAACCAACTTGACTTCATCCGATGTAAAACCTTGACCCCCAATTATGTTGCAAATGGAGTCATATGCCTCCAAATGGAGGTAAGGTTCCTCCGTTGCTAGACCCTTATACTTCGGAAGACTTTGAAGTGAATTTGTTCTCACCTCGAATGTTCTCCCTTGTTGATTGTGCTGGATAACCACCGGAGACGGATTATAGTAATTATCGGTCATAAGTGGGCTTCAATCCCCCCTAACCATCTCTCTTGCGTGCCTTCATGGTACCCCCATTGGTACTCTTGGTTGACCCATTTGCTTATAAACGGGTCTTGGCTGCGCAAAATGTTGTTGAAACTGTGGTTGGGGCATTTGTGGTTGGAATTGTTGTTCTTGAGGTTGCCCTTATGGTTGTTGAACAATCGGCGGCGGTTGAACTTGTTGATTAACAACAACCGGTGGTTGTTGTTGAGCTTGTTGTATAACTGGCGGTTGTTGAATGGATTGTTGAAGAACCGGCTGTGGTTGTTGTCGATTAAACTCTTGCAACATTTCTGATTGTTGCCATTGACCATAACCAAAATTTCCCGGATTTACCCTTTTGCTTCCATCACCTCCCATGTAATAACCTTCCACTTCATACCCATCAAATTCACTGTTAAACCCATATTCGTATCTGTCACCTTGTGATCTTGAATGTTGCATGAAAGGTTGGGGTTGATATTGGTAACTTGATTGTGATTGTTGAAAAGTTGTTGGTTGGTTTTGTTGAGATGATGATGCACCAAAGTAGGGAAAAGGTTGGAAATAGATGGCAATGTGGATGATGTTGCGTAGGTGTATTGAGCAGGGATGGGTTCGGTTGTGTGAGGTGGTAATTCACTTGATGTTGTAGGTATATTAGTGGTGATTGGTGGATGTGGATTTGGTGGAGGTGTAGTTGGGACAAGTTCACCCGAAGTGGGAACTGGTGAATCCATGTTGCAGTTTGATGCAGTTGGAGAACCAAGAAACTAGTTCTCCCTGAGTAAGACTCGATTTTTTCGAAGCGTTCTGTCAATTTCAGGATCGATTACTAGTGGTGATGACCTGTTAGATCTTCTAGTACGCATACACCTGTAGGTACCTGCACACTAACACAACCAACGTAAACTTGAAAATAACACCCAAAAACTACTAACACTAACACACGTTGCGCACTGCTCCCCAGCAACGACGCCAAAATTTGACTTGAAGTCGAAGACTCACTCAAAATTAAACCGATTATAACTATTAGATAGAGATAAGAGGGTATCAAACACAGGAAGTTTGTGGAAAATGTATTACTATGTAGCTTTATGATTAAACTATATTAAACTAAATGCAAAAGTAAATTCAAATAGTTGGTTGTTTAATTTTTGATTAACAAAAATAACTGAAATAATTAAACAAGTTTTAAACAATATGAGAAACAATGCTCTCTCCCGATTTCAGGTTTTCAATATTGATACTATTAACGTTTACTTGTGGGATGAACTACATAAACATGGTTCGTGAAAATGCGTTTGACTGTGATAAAAGAGGACTAAGTACTTGAATTATGAAAACGCAAGGTTGTCACTCAATAATCAGTTTTATATAGTTAACCCTAATTCTCTTGTACTAAATCTCGATTGCCTATGGCACCAAGAACGGATAATCAAGAACACAGATTTACACTATATTAAAAATTACTAATCAAAATCATAGTCACCATACAAATTTAATCATAGAATCAAAAGACTATCCCACAAATCACATAAACGAATAACAAGTAATCAATTGAAACCCTTAAAATTCGGGAGAGAACACAAAGAGTACTAGCCACTCATCATTCAGTTCATAAATCAAAGTATGTAGATGAATATCCAATCCAATTCAATGATTACAATCACCAAAATCAAATACTTGCTCTCCAAAATTCGTCTCTAAGGTGTTTGGGGTCAAAAGATAATGAAAAGACAGCCCAAAAACGAGTAATAAACTAAAACAAATACGGCAATTACGATCTGGACCGTGGCCCACGGTCTCCACCGTGGGTCACGGTGGTCTTCTTGCAATACTGGACCGTGGCCCACGGTCCCACCGTGGCCCACGGTGGTCCTCACGGTGGCACAGACGTCCACGGTGGACTTCAGCCACAAAGCTCCGGGTTTCACCTCTTTTGACCTCTCTCTCGTCTCCGGCTCCTTCGGTTGCCTCGGTATTCACCAAAATGGCTCTGGAACCTATTTTGTACCTACAATTCACCGAAAACACCGTAGTTATCTAATTCCACAAAATAAATCAATTCAAAACATAATTATTAACGGCTTTAAATCACTTAAGGGTTGTCCCATGGACCACCCGTCAGTCATACGATATCAGTGTAAGCGGAAGCGAATAGGACAACGATTGAATACATTCTTTATTCTATATAAAATACGAATGATCGTCATTCGTTATCAAAAATGATAGCGAAGGGATACTATTCGTTATGATCAATTATAACGAATAAAAATTAAATAATCAATTACAAAAATGAAATATATCGTTTTCAATATCTATGAGTTAAATAACGCATCGAAACCTGTGTTCCGATGAAATTTACCTTAAACTCTTACCGCTCGGGGTAAATTTTAAAATATTAATGTGCTTTGCGTTCAAAACACATAATATAAAAGAATTAACTTAAAGCAGATTAATTTAAAAGTATTAAATAAACGAATTAAATAAAAACGTGGAAAAATCTTTTTGGTATTTTTTTAAATAGTACCCTTTAGCTCGGACTTCGAAATAAAGCGAAAACAAAATATTTTTGAATTTGTATATTTTCGAATTAAAAACAAATAAAACTAAGACAAATATAAAATCTATTCTACGAAAGCAGCACATATTTTTGTGAGTTGAGCAGGGAATCATATTGACCAAATTGCTTTCAACCTTAGTTTTTTATTTCAGCGTTATTACGACTGGCGTTAAGTCGGTCATTGATATTGTTGTCCGCTTAAATCAAAGAACAAACTTTCAAGAATTTTTGTGATATGATTTAGGTTAAATTATGTCACACCCCAACATACGATAGAATTGCCGGGGCGTGAGCTGATTGCTCACACCTATCAAGGTACTATCATGGAATATTTAATGTGATAATATCTATTAATCAAATTTAAATATTCCAACAAAGTTTAGATAAACAAAATAAATAATTTCATAGATAATACAAATAAGACAAACTTCTAAATTTAAATCTTGATATCTTCTTTCTATCATAATAAAGCCCTAGTATCTTCAAAAGATTCTCATAAATCAAATCGTACGATAACCTGCACATGCGTTGAAAACACAAATAGGTTTTGCAACACGAGGTTGAGTGAGAAAAACACCAGATTTTATGAATATATAATATGTAACACCCCTAAATTCTCATAAACCGAATAACACGAGTGTAGAGTTTGTATATTAATTTCTCGGGTTTCGCTCGAGGGCTCGGAGACTCGGGGACAATTCCAACAAGTATTATAATCAGTTTGAGAACAAGGGGGGGGGGGATGAATTTACGTAGTGCAGGGACTAGATTGTAACATTTTGAAGTTTATAACGCAAACCCTTTCCCTCCCACACCCTCTTGCGGCCACACCATTCCTCAAAACCAAACCCCACGAGTTTAATCATAATAATTCATTCGATTCCAAGCTTCCAGAGATTGCTGCAGGTGTGTACTACACGCTCCCAATCCTTAATTTCGTAATATAGGTCGTTAAGTTGCTTGAGTAACCCGTTTCTTGAACTAGGGACAGATTCGGTTTAATATCTATTGACACACTTCCCTAGGTCAAAAGTTGTAGTTTTTGGTGTCAAAAGATTCCCAGGTATGTCTAGTATATTATATTAAAATTTTATGATCATTGGAGTTGTTTTGATAGGTCAATTGTAAAAACCGATTTCTATGGTTCTTGAGTGTTGAAAACGGTAATTGTTGTCTTTCGGGTATTGTATGAAGTGATGGTCAACCCAATCAGTTTGAGGGGTCTCATGTTGGTGTAAGGGCAGTAGGAAAATTATTTTTTTGGATATAGGGGCTGGTTAGGTTGGTAATCCCTTAATCGAATCGTAATAGCACGTAAAATCGGTTAGTTGTGAATTAAGGGGGAAGATGATGAGTTTTCAAACCCATCAACTTGGTAGGTTAAATTATGGTGGTTGGGCTGTAATATTGTAAAATTTTATCAAAAATGGGGATGGTTGCGTTGGTGGTTGGTTAATCGGTTTATTAAATGGATGAATCCGACACAATTAACGTAAATGGGCATAGTTTGGGAAACCATTGGTGGTGCCTATATTGGTAGGGAATCTCGGGTAATGTATGGTCTCCATGGCTTATGTGGGTGAATAGGAATGTTGGGTTAGGCCATGGGCCCATTCATGCCCATTAGGACGCCTCGTAGAATAAGCGAGTCGTCGCGGTCTAGTTAGTAATTGTTGTGTGTTTCGTTTCAGGATTTTGATTTGTGAGTGATTAGCTAGAGGATCCAGTTGTGATATTGTGTGATTCATTCCTGGTGATTTTCATGATGCCCCCTTTTAACTGTTTTACGTTTGCAGCTAGCATACACACTTTATGACGATTTTACCCTTTACTTGTAAGGCCCCGCTACCGGTGCCCTACATTGAACACTGGATTTACTCATAAACACAATTCTAATTATCAGAGTTAATTAAAACATTCGTGGAATATGAACCTTTCATTAAATATTACATAATACTTCATGAACATGCCTTAACAACATTCTTATCTTTCAAAATAAATGTTAATAACATTAAAACATCTTGAGTGTTTGGATGCTAGTCTCTTATTCGTCTACCATGTGTCCGCTCAAGATAACTGCCTCATTCTACTCACCTATGTGCGTACTAAAAGTCAGCTACACTGAGTGTGTTCTAGTTAATCAGGTAACATACAATGCATACACATATCATACATACTTACGTATCCGAAGATACGTATCCATACTTAACCAGTTACCTTTCTGTCATAGATACATACATACATACATACTAATACTTACCTCAGTCCACTGAGAGTATGTTCATAGTCCACCGTCTATACTTGTACTCAAGGTCGTGAACACGTAAAAGGTCCGCATTCCGTACCTATGTTTACCATTCATGGAATGTACAAGGTCCGCAATCCTTCCCTATGTCGCAACCTAGTTCAGAGCATCATCCATACATTACATATAACATTCATATCTTTATATATAACCTGAATGTATGCGAAATATCCGAAGATCGTTCACGTACCGACCAGCAATCATTCATATCTATTACATATATCATATATAGCATACACTTACCACTTGAGGTAAGTGTATTAACTAATCACACCGAGTATGCACACAGCCCCGAAAACATACCAAGGAATGGGGCTAGAAACTCACATGGATCCTGTTTCTTTTTCTGTAAATTGTTAATCCCTTATTTAATTGAGCTCTGCTAACTGTATATGAGTTACACGTATCAATAATTGTCCCAATTGTATTACAGCCAAAAATGGCCAAGTCTAGTCTAATCTAATGGTCTGGTTTTAGAATACAATATTTTATTATTAACCCCAACGTATTCAACCACTTGGCATTCAATTATTTTATCGTTCTTTTCTTTCTTTGCTAACCCTTCTATCTTTCTTGTCTGTTCTAGGATTCATATTATGAGGGTTTTAAGGATCATGCAAGCATTCACCATGCCATTTCTCCGAATGTCTTGGTGCATTCAAATGTATGTGAGTTTGCAAGTGTATGGATGTATTTGAATTCCGTATGTGTGATCGAGTTTTATTATGCATTTAGACGTGCATGTAATTGACTGTACATTGTATGTAATCCATTGCACACGGGTATCAAGATTTTATTCAAATGGTCCATTTGTTTTCTAGTTATCCTATCTATTTGAACAAGCTTATATGTATGTATATATATATGTATATACAATTGAGGACCATGTAATCGTGTTTAACGATGTAACCGATCACCCAAATGTAACCGATTGTAGATGTATGTGATTTCACCTTATAATAGAATTATGTAATTGTAATCGAATGAAACCAAGTGATCGACTCCTAGGATTGTATGCGAGTCCATGTGATCGAGTCCAAAATGTGATCGACTGGTCACTTGTATGCGACCAAGCGTTGTATTCGAGTGTGGGGTATGTATGCGGGTAAAGAGATGTAAAGAGTAAATAGTTGTATTCGAGCATAGTGTTTGTAAGCGAATATAAAATTGTAAGCGAATATATATAGGCTGTATGCGAGTTTGCTCATTGTAATCGAGTTAAACTTGTAATCAAGTTGTATTATTGTAAGCGAATGTAATATGTAATCGAATGCTATGATAGTAATCAGCTATAATTGTAATCGAGTCTCACTTGTAATCGAATTCAATGTAATCTACTATCAATGTAAGCGATTCGAAAGTAATCGAATGGACTGTTGTAAGCGACTATAAAATTTGTAAGCGAACGAGATGTGCTTTATTTAAGTATTTGACCACTGTTAGGTTCGCTATCTTCATTATCTTGATTTTTTTAACCCTCAAACTTTATTATGATATTACTTACCTCGTAAACATTCCCATGGACATTCTAGGCTACGGCTTGACCCGTACAGCTATAAAGTTTGGACCTTTAGGGCTAAAAATGTTCAAAACTAGATCTAGGGTTTTCTTTAAACGAGCCGTACATGCCCTTAGGTCCGTTAAGTCCATTTTAACATCAAGTTTGCTATTTTATGGTTCGTTTATACCCGATCTACTCTAAATTTAAGTTTCAAGGCAAACAGTTCACAAAAACGTAAACTTTAGAGATCAAGAACATACCATTACGTGTTCGTTAGGTCACGGTTAGCTTGTTTATGAACTTAAAACTTGTATCTTGCTTAAATATCCAAGCTTTACAAGAATCTAGGCTTGAATTTTGTTCTTTGATCTTCCTCTAACCCACGGCCGCATATGGTTGTGTTTATGTGTGTGTTTTTAGTGTGTAGAGATTCTTAAAAGATAAGATTGATGGAAATGGAAATGATTAGGGTTTTAAGGGGTATTTATACTCCATTAAGCCTATGGACCCAATGCCCATCTTTCTTTCTTTTTTTTTTGTCCATAACTAATTCCATTAAAAAGCCTACTTATCCTTCCATATTTTCTATCCTTTTATTATCTCTACTAATCCGAGTAAACTATTACGCCATCAATAAATAATACATTTAAATATTATTCTTTGAAATTTCGGGATGTTACATGTACCATTTGGATGACATTGCGTAGTTTATATTAATTTTTTACTATCGATGCTTGTAAGTTCTTATGTTTGATGTTTATGTTATTTGGATGTGTGTGTGTGGCCACCACGTGCTTGTTTTTGTTAAGTCGTGACCTGGTCGAAGAGATGAATGAAAAATTCATTGATTTCCCGGTTGGGGGTTAAGCTGAGGATTCCTGGGACATGAAGACATTCCTTGGGGCGAAAGGATGTAAAATCCCCTAATAGTTAATCTGTCCTTGGGGTGAAGTTTATTCGAGTACTTATCCTTGTGTTTTGGACTTGAGAGAATGTGACCCGTGTTACGTGCTTAGCTGAGGAAAAATCATTTATTTATTTATTCCTTTTCATGGAAGTCGTATGTTGAATGTTTTGATCGTTCTTTGATATCTTTCATTTATAAAAGCATGAACTCACTCAGCTCAAGCTGACTTTGTGTGTATGTTAGGTTGATTGCATATTGAATATTAATGGGATTGCTGCTTGGAGGTGCTCAAGACTACTCGGGATCTCGAGGCAGTTCTAGTCGAAGCTCATTACCATTTTAATAATTAAGACAACCCTGAACTACCTTTCTGGTCTTAAAACAATGTTTGGATGTTTTATTAACTAGTCCGCTGCAAGAATACTCTGTTTTGGATTTTTAAATAACATGAAACTGGTTTACCTTTTTAAATTGAGTTTTTTTGGAATGATTATCAAATGTAGGACTCCCGGGTTTCAGGGTCTTACATAATAATAAATAAAAGTGCAAAATGTATCAAGTGAGATAAACAATTTAACCAAATAAGCAAATATATAAGTTGTAGATACGCACGATGCCAGATGAACTGGGCGATGGCTACTACATAAACAAGTAAATAAGTTGTTGATACGCAAGATGCCAGATGAACTGGGCGATGGCTACTACGACGATACAACCAAATAAGCAAGTAAGCATATAACACGTTAGGCATAAATTGGTATACACACATGATTAACAATTGCAATTGAGTATTAAATAATAATAAAATAATTAGAAACACATATTTCCCCAAAACAGTAAAAAAAATGAGTTAAAAGGGGGGAGTGAGATACTCACCTTATCAGATGAGAAAACGGGGAAATATAATAAAAATGAAAATGGTAGATCAAGCTTTGACGATAACGCCTAATAAAGAATAAATGCGGGAACAAATATAAGGAATTGACGTATTGAGAGAAATAAAGTTGGGAATTTGATATTTGATTATTATTATTATTTTGATAAGTATATATTTACTATTTTGTAGATCTTTTAAATCTTTACATCTATTTTAACTAATATATTTAATATTATAATTACAATTATTATGTAAAAATATATGTTTATATAATATAATATATATAAGTATAATAAGGTTAATTAAATACATGTAATAAAATACATATTTATGATAGAAAAGTTAATTTTAAATATATAAATATATATACATATATATATATATATAACAAAATTTTATTTATTTATAAATACCTTAGATATTTAGATTTATACAAGTTTTATTATATATATAAATGAAAAGGGGTGGCTGGGGTTCGAACCCGCGACTATCCAATCCATAACCTTAACACAAGCCAACTGGGCTAGCCTGGAAATTGTTCATAACATACGAACGATATATTATAATCAGACATAAACATATCACAATTTGATCAAACCCTAGATATCACAATCGGGTCAATCAATGATTGTTAACCAATTCTTTGTTAGGGATTTTGTTAATTGACTCCCGATGAACGTATATCAGGAATAATTTACCTCGTATGATATTGTATGGTTGAATATTTGAGAAGAACGTTAGCGGCTAAGCTTGGTGATGAATGAACATACAAACAGATGTGATAATCAAATTAAGTTTAGGGTTAAGGTTGGCGAGGGTTACGAGATATGATATGCGAACTTAAACGAGTTATTATAAACATTTATATGTATATCGAATTCTAATTAGTGTCATCTAGGTTATAATAAGAATGATGAATCAACTTGGTGTTGTTTCTAAATTCAATTCGTCGGTGGGCCGCGTATAAAGCGATGTAAGGCCCTGTTACCTGTGCCTCACATTTGGACGTTGGATTTACTCATAAACGCAGTTCTAATCATCATAGTTAATTTAAAGATTCGCGGAATATTAAACTTTCATAAAAACATTCATATTAATCCATAACTTGTCTTAAACAAACATCTTGTCTTTCAAAATAAACCAAACATTAAACATAAAACGTCTTGAGTCTTCAGATGCCAGTCTCTTATTCGCCCACCATGTGCCCGCTCAAGCAAGATACCTCAATCAACTCACCTGTGTGCATACTAAAAGTCAGCTACGCTGAGTGAGTTCTAGTTAATTAGGCGACATACAATTCATACACATATCATACATACATACATACATATCCGAAGATACATATCCATACTTAACCAGTTACCTTTCTAATATAGATTCATGCATACATACTATTACTTACCTCAGTCTATCGAGAGTATGTTAATAGTCCGCCATCCACAGTCCTTACCTATGTTCACCATTTAAGGTACGTGCAAGGTCCGTGGTCCTTCCCTATACCATCCTACATTAACAACACGTGAAAGGTCTGCGGTTCTTCCCTATGTTGAAACCTATTTCATAGCATGTACGAGGTCCCGAGTCCTCTCCTATGCTATCACAACACAATTACAACACGTATAAGGTCCGCAGTCCTTTCCTATGCTGGCTCCTATCTGAAGTACGTATAAGGCCCACAGTCCTTAACTACGTTCTCTTCTATAGTCTATAACTAGTATAAGGCCCACAGTCCTTAAGTACTCCATCACGTGACAAGTCTATGTCCAACGAAAGTTAGAGGGATTCCCCATACTAACTTACTTCGTCAGACGTAGAACTCATATACCATTCTTCTACCTGCATACACTTTCTTTGCATATAATTACATCGTAGCATAAGAACACTCTAGGCGTTCTTCACATCATTCACTTAACAATCATACTCCTTTTCGGTACGTGCAATATCTGAAGATCGTTCACGCCACGACAAGCATTCGTTCATAACGATCATACATCATCCATATATAATATTCATATCTTTATTTACAACCTGACAGTACGCGCAATATCCGAAGATCGTTCGCTTACCGACAAGCAATAAATCATATCTATCACATGCATCATATATGGCATACACTTACCACTTAAGGTAAGTGTATTAACTAATCACATCGAGTATGCACACAACCCCAAAAACATAACAAGGAATTGGGCTTGAAACTCACCTAGATCCTGTTTCTTTCTCCGTTTATCGTTATTCCCTTCTTTAACTGAGCTCTGCTAACTGTATACAAGTTACATGTATTAAAATTCATCCTATTTGTATTTCAGCAAGATAGTTGGGTCCGGTGTACACTGTTGGCCTTGTTTAGATTTCTGGTACTTATTATATTTTCTTGCAAACCCTAATGTAAGGTTTTTAATTATTTTATTATTATTTTCTCTTTCCTAAAATATTTTATTATTATCTTAAGACTTTGATTATTTAAATATTCATTTCCATTTTAAACACCCTAACCAAGGTTAGCCTTTCCTTCTCTCTCGCACTCGAGCCTCATTGTAAACGAGCTAGGATGGTCTCCGGGTTTGATCAAGGGGTTTGAGCTAGGCTCAAGTGATTGAGTTCTAGTGTAACGTATACATTGGTTTCGAGTTTCATCTGTAAACGAATTTACGGGTTGTGTAAGCGAGTTCCATGTCTATGTGATTGGCTAATATTGTACTCAGATCACCTTTTGATTGTATGCGAACATACACGTAATCGATATGATTTGTAGCCTATTATATTTGGCTCAGTACTTGTATGCGAACCATGATGTGACCGAATCAGATTATATATGAGTTACATATGTTTAGTTAAGGCACATGTATGCGAGTAACCGTATACCACAAGTAAGCGACTGGCCCATTGTTTTCAAGCCCATTGTAATGGGTTTTATCTTCTGTATAAGGGAATCAAGAGTAATTGACCAAGGGTTTGTATGTGACACTCAAAGCAATCATCTCTAGTGTATTCGAGCATCAATGTGATCGATCTAGTGTAATCCTTGCGATCGAGTCATATTGTAAGCGTTTTGAGCTAAGTAATCTATACCCATCATTGTAATCGAGTGTAAGAGTGATCAATGTTCATGAGAGTGATCGAGTCTATGAATGCGATCAAAGCGATCAAGTCTTCGGTTTGAATCACATTAATCGAATTTGACTTATAATTGGGTCATGGAAATCGATTACATAATGTAATCGAATACTAAAGTATTTAGAACCCCACTGTATGCGACTGCAACCTCGTATTCAATTCCTGACTTGTATCGTATGCGATCCTAATTGTATTTGAGTCACAGAGTATGCGACCTTAGGAAGTGCACTTATTGTAATCGAATTGGGCAGGGTATGCGAGTTGTATATGTAATCGAGTCCAATTGTGTACGGGTACAAGTGCGCATTCAATGGTTTGTGAACTCGCATACATTATATGCGAGTTTTGTTGCAATCGATGTTGGGTGTATATGAATTACCTTGTATTCGAGTTTGGCCATTGTGTGCGAGTGATGTGTTTGAACAACCTGATGGTCCTTGGTCTAATTTGGGCAGATGGGTTTTGGACAACATGAGGGTCACGGGCTAGGTCTTAGACCCACTAATCTTTTATGCTTCAATTTGTAATCTCTTTACTATGATATTACCCAATCCCGTAAGCACTCCCTTGGCCATTTTGGATAAAACATGACCCGGAAATTCATAAAGTTTGGACCTTCAAACCTTAAACGTACAAAACTAGATCTTAGGGTTTCTTTTAAACGAGCCGTTCATGTGTACTAGTTCGTTACCTTCATTATAACATCAAGTTTACCACTTTATGTTTCATTTAATCCCGATCTACTATAATTTTAAGTTTTAAGGCCAATCGTTAAAAAAAATATTCTTTAAAGATCAATATCATACCTTTTGTGCTCGTTTGGATCTCGTTTAGCTTGATTATGAACTTTAAATCTTGTATCTAGTTTGCGTATCAAAGATCTATTAATATTCAACGTGCACTAAACTTCGAATCTTCTTCTCCTCTTGGCCGATTTTGGTAAGGGGTGTGTGTGTGTGTTTTGGGTGTGTGTAGAGATTATGGAAGATGGAAATGAGAGTTTAGGGTTTTAGAATGGTTTAAGGGAGTATTTATACTCCTTAAAGCCCATGGACCTAAGGCCCATCCCACCATCTTAGTCCATTTTAATAACCCTAGTCCATAGCTCTTTCTATATTTAATATTAATTAACTATTAACACTCGTTTCTAACTTCATGGACTTTCTTTTATTTATCATCAAAATTTAAGGAAGCTACAAGCGAATATTCGTATTTCCAAATCAATTTTGTGAATTATCAACGTAGAGCACAAAAAATCAAAACCGGGTATTGAAACATAATATGGGTTCAGGTTGGGGCCGGTCGAACCAGGTGGTTTAGGGTTTTAGTATAATAGTATTTATATTAATATTATTATTTAATCCAAGTTTCACTTTAGCCCTTATAGTTTGAGGATGGAAACATAATTGAGTAAGTGTTTAATCTTAGGGTGAAAAATGCCAATCTTTAAAAGTTATATGTCTTACATAAGTAATTAAAAAATAATATTTTAATAATTAAATAATTCGATAAATGTGAAATTTTTCGAACATCGAAATGGGTTGGGTAATGGTTAATAAAATAATAATTTAAAAGTCTGAGTTGTTATATTCTCCACTACTTTAAGGAATTTCGTCCCGAAATTAAAGAATACTATAGCTACACTAATAAATTTTTTAGAACAACAAAGTTTTTAAATATGATTTAAAACTAATCCTAATACAAAACTTTGAATAATTGAAACGACGCTGAAAATGAAAATCCGATATGACACTTATATATAGGATGTACCAGCGGCGTATCCACCATGTCCATATCAGTTTTTACATTTGTACCGTTATCTCAACTACTTTCGGTGCTATATTATGTCACACAATTGTACGCATTATGATTTCCATGCAAGGACTTCGATAATTATGTTCCGGACCATAATTACTTTTATCGTCGGATGGTCCACATGATTCGTCTAATCGTGTGGGTTTACAAACATTAGAAAATATATGATTTTAAGGAAACAAAAGTTTCAAGGAGTTTTAATTATAAAACCAAAACATTTCAAAAGTTGTGGTGGATTTAAACAAAAGTGTTTCTAAGATATTTTTAACACAAAAGTATAAGTCATGAAAGTTGATAAGGATAAGTAAACAAGATAGAAGTAGGCTTTTATAACGATAAAATAAGTTTTATTTGTAAGGTATGAAAAAGATTAATAGTTCAAATCAAAATAATTCAGTGCCATAAAAGGCGTTATAATTCATAATTCAAAAAGACAAAATAAATTAAGAGGGAGAAAGAAAACGGAAAAAGTCTTTGGCGTCTTTAAGTAGCTTAGCTGATTTGGCTTGAAGCATCTTCAGGAGTTGCATTCACAAGGACTTAAGTAGTCGAGGCAGATTGATTTGGCATTGCTTGAATAACTTGAGCTTGAATGGTTTGCAAGAGGGTTGTTTGGGTATAATATGTTTGGTAAACTTGAGCTTGCAGGTGCTAGGTTTGATAGAGTTGGGTTAAGTAAGGTTGACCTTGATTGATGGGAGGAGCTTGAAGGATATGAGGTTGATAGGTTTGAGCTTGGTGAGCATGGATACGATGAGGAAACAAATTACAAAGATGATCTAGGTCTCCACAATGGTAGCAAACATGGGTATTAGGAACACCGGGTTGAGTATATGGCATGGTACCATTTCGAGAAACGGGCATCTATAATCGTTGTGGAGAAGTTGGTGCACTACGGGCTTGACGACAGTCATTAGCAAGGTGGCCATAACGATTACAATTGGTGCAATGAAGACAATTGGAGTTGGTCGGGCGGGTAACATTTGCAGGTAATGCAGATGAGGTGCGCTCCCTTGTAAGGTCTCTTTTTCGGATAAGTTGAAGAGGATCGCGGTTGAGTAGGATTGGTTGCAGTTGGGTTCTTAAGTTTCATATGATGAGGATGAGTGGATGTAGATGATTTGCATTTACTGGAAGAGGGATTAGTGGAAAAGGTTGGATTGGTTGCATTGATGTTTTGAATTTGGGCCACTAATCTTGGGATCACAACAGTTAACTCTTTGGCTATACAAGTAGCTATATGGTGGTGATGAGAACCAGACGATTGATGTCGAGGTTGACAGTGGTTTCTTAGGGAAGACATTCTACGAAGATCAAAAATAAGGATATATAAGAATAAGTTGAGGAAATCATTTACTAATAAAACATTAATTGCTTAGATAACTTATAAAAAAATTGCTTTTAGAAGTGGGAGATTTGAGTCGTACTTGAGGAAATAAAAGTAACAGATTACAAGATATATGGTACATTGCGTAAATAGTTAATAGATGATGTAGTTAATATGATTAATGTGTGATAACTACATGAGGAGATGAGGTCAGTTTAAACGTTCAAAATTTATTTGATTAAATTAACTTAACAAACAATTAACGAAACAAAGTTTGTGTGTTGGCCTCCCATGAGCTTTCCATGGCAATTTGAATGGCCCAACGAACTAACGAGTAAAAACAACTGAGTTGGACAGCCCATGAGCGTTACATGACATTTTAGCTGTCCCAACTAATTAACGAATTAACAATACAACAGAGTTTGTCGTCCCATGAGCGTTACATGGAATTTTAATTGACCAAACTAAATAACGAATAAACGAGAGCGAAATATAAGTAGTTGGAGCATTCCGTGAACCACCACGTATGATGAACTCCAACAAAAACACAAAAGCAAACTGAGGAATGGATAGTAGGAGTGCCCATGGGTTCCATGGATTTTTCACCCAGCTAACCATTTTAATATCAAAACACAATAATCGAAAATGACCGAATTTAACCACGAACCACCGTTAATTTGGTTTTTAAACAACCTAATATGTCATTCATATGACATTTGTGTTCCCGTTTTTGGCCTATAAGTTCGAGTACTGTGACCAGGTTATCCTTCAGGTAAGGAATAACGTCTTACCTTGGCTTCTCGAAACCGGTTTGCCAAGGCCCAACTCATAGTACTCTCCCCCTTTTAGTTATTATAAGAACTTGTCATACTACCTAGCCTTAAGGTGAAGAGTAAAAACAAAAGTAGGGAATTCTAAAGGAATTTCCCAAAAATAAAAGGTAATCTAATTTAAGAAAAGTTTTCTTTGAAGGTTGAGGCATAGCCTCGGAGTTGTGTGTGTGTGCATGACAATATGATAATAAGAAAAAATAATCTAACTAAGGAAAGTTGTAAACAATCAATTTTGAACACATAAGGTAAACAAATAAGCATGCATGGGCTCTTAAGCATGTTACTATGGCACCACTAACAACCTATCTTAAACCTGGCTCTGATACCAATCTGTCCACACCGCAGCCTACTGCGGAAATGTCGACGCGTGAGCTGATTGCTCAAAGTTCTCAAGGTACTATCATGCAATATTTAAAGTAATTATATCTATTAATCAAATTCAAATGTTCCAACAAAGTTCAGATAAACAAAATACATAATTCCATAGATAAAACAAATAAAACAAAAATCAAAATTTAAATCTTGATTTCTTTTTCTATCATAATAAATCCCTAGTTTCTTCAAAAGATCCTGATCAATCAAATAGTACGATAACCTGCACATGCGTTGGAAATACAAATCAGTTTTTTCAATGCGAAGTTAAGTGAGCAAAACACCAGATTTTTTGAATATATAATAATATATAAAAGTGAAAACTATATCAAGTGAGATAAACAATTTAACAAAATAAGCAAGTATATAAGTTGTAGATACGGACGATGTCAGATGAACTGGATGATGGCTACTACATAATCAAGCAAATAAGTTGTAGACACGCACGATGCCAGATGAACTGGGCGATGGCTACTACGACGATACAACTAATTAAGCAACTAAGCATATAACATGTTAGGCATAAATTGGTATACACACATTATTAACAGTTGTAATTGAGTATTAAATAATAATAATAAAATAATTAGAAACGCATATGTCCTATAAATAGTAAAAAAATAGTTAAAAGGGGGGAGTGAGACACTTACCTTATCAGACGAGCAAACGAGAATAACATAATAACAATGAAAATGGTAGATCAAGCTTTGATGATAACACCTAATAAAGAATAAATGCGGGAACAAACATAAGGAATTGACATATTGAGAGAAATAAAGTTGGAAATTTGATAATTGGTTATTATTATTTTGATAAATATATATTTACTATTTTATAAGTTTTTTAAATCTTTACTTCTATATTAACTAGTATATATAATATTAAAACTATAGTTATTATGTAAAAATATATGCTTATATAGTGTATAGTATAATATATATATGTATATATGTATATGTATATAAATAAGTATAAAAAGGTTAACTAAAGATATGTAATAAAATACATATTTATGATATAAAAGTTAATTTTAAATATATATATATATATATATAGTGTAACACCCCGGCTAAAGTGGAATACGCCCGAGTGTGACGTACAGATCGGCCAAAACACATGTGACACTATTATGTGACAATATTATCATTAATTAATTTATACATCAAGTACACAAGTTTGTAACAAGAAATACAAGAAAAATACAAGAACAATTAACAACTTGTCCATTTATCAATATAACCTAAGTTCTAGTGTATTCTCCGTTTCATTCTCTAATAATTGTACCTGTAGCATATATATAAAATAAAGGTCAACTATATGAATAGTTGGTGAGTTCACACAAGTTTTGATATACGTACATAAAAATCATACAATTCAATGAACAAGTGTAAATAAGCAAGTAAGGTCCTTTCCAATTGGGATTGTGCACCAGCGTACTCAGATAAGTGCAAGTAAGGTCCTTTCCAGTTGAGATTGTGCACCAACGTACTTGGATAACGAGGCCCTTTTCCACTCATAACAACAAATGTATTGAGCGCAAAGGGGGGCGTATGATCATACTATATTGAAGTAATCCATGTGCAAGTAATTTTGAGCAAGTAACAAGTAAACACAAAAGTCCATGTAGCGAATTGTAGTTTGTAAATAACAAATAAATAAAATTATAAATTGGATAGGATATATATGCTACCCCCAAAAGTAGTAAAAGAGTAAAAGGAGGTGTGAGAAACTCACCTTTGAGATTGAAGACAACTTGAAATAACCAAAAGCGCGTTTAAGGAAATTGAAACGATCGAACCTCACAAACTACAATTAAAAAGGAAATACAAAATTTAAAGACTAACTATCGGGATTATAAAAGTTAAAATAATATTAGTTTTAGAAATTATGCATTATTGAAATATCTATTTCATTAACTTATGGAAAATGGGGACTTGGGGATTTTTAATGAGTTTAATAAAAATGAATAAAGTTTATATAAATCATTTGAGGTTTATTAGTTGAAGATGATTTGTAGATAAATAATTATAACTTATTAATATAAGATTAAATATCAATATTAATAACAATTAATGATTAAATGTTCAATTTTATTCTAGTAACATAATTAATTAATTTACTAATTAATTAACATAAATGTTTTGCATGAATTCTTTTAAAGACATAAAAAATATTAGTTATGTTGAAATAAAATAAACAATAATTAATTAACTAAATGATTAATTTTAAGATATGAAGTATGTTATATCTATTGAAAAGTATTTTATATAAAAGAAATTTTTAAAAATCATCTTATTTAAAATAACGTTTATAAGTTATGATGATCAACGGATCATAAGATTTAGATAAATATATATATTCATGCTTGTTCTTGCAAAATAACTAGGTTTGATCCAAGATCTAGAAAAATCAAAGTGTTTATCTTGGATATCCATGATCATAATGATTTTTAAAACCAAAATATAATAAATATAATACTTTTATGATAAAAGTAACATGATCATGAAGAACAACTTATGAACAAGTATGAACATTCAAGGTAATATCAAAACAAAAGCTATAAAATGCATGAAATGGTAAGAACTTACTTGTTGGTGGTCTTAAACTTAAGAAAAGAATGTATTGAGTTGTGAAAAATATGGAGGATTAGTCCTCCTTTTATAGTGAATTTTTTAGAGTGGTTATGGATGATAGAATTGAATAAATTAAATCATGTTTAATATAATTAAAACACAAATTAAAAATAGCTTAAAAGGTTTTCAAAGTGTTTAACTCTTTAAATAAAATTTATTTAATTAAAACATTCGTTGCTTTATTTTTATTAGTTAATTAAAAAAAAACATAATATGAAAAAGATGGTAGTAATAATAATCCAAGATTTATTATAATGATTTGCATGGGAAAAGTTCATGAATAAATTATCTTGATTATGAATGCTTTAAATGATTATGCAATACTACAAGGGTGGTAAAAAATATATTTGCATATAAATGATCACATAAAATACATGAAACGAAAATTGAGATTAATTAATAATGTTATAAAAATATATAAATTTAAGTAGAACAAAACCGAAAATTTAAAATGGGTCCGGGTTTTCGAGTTTGAAAAGTAACAAATGTTACATGACTTACAACTTTTAGAAATTTCGTCTCGAAATTAGAATAAAAAAAATAAAAATAAAAGAGAACCTCTAATAAATGGAATTGTTGGAAATTTTAGCAATTTTATACATGCACAATTAAAATAAAATAACGTAGATCTTTGAATGACCCAAATGATCGCCACAAACAGGAAATATGACAAGGACACTTATATATAGGATGTACCAGCGGCGTATCCACCATGCCCTTATTATATTGTATTTGCCCCGTTCTCCAAAAATCATTCCAAGTTCCAAGTTATTTCACACAAGCGTACTTATTATATTTTCCATGCGAGGACTTTGATAATTACGTGTTGACCCGTAATTACCTCTATCATCATATGGTCCATATAACTTGCTTTATTGTGTGGTTTTAAGACATAGACCTTAGATAAAGAAAAAAAATATTCTCATATAGAACTTCAAAAAAAATAATGAATTAAAAAGGGTAAAAACATTACAAAACACATTAATAGACCGTTCAGGCCAAGGACAACGTTAAAACACTAAGTCAAGTAAATAGAGTCATTGTGTCTAAACCAAGTGAACGATGTTGAAAACGAAATAAACGAGGTAATGAAATTAAAGAACGAAACATTTAGAATTATAACCATCGTAACATGTAATTGAAATACTGGGATCGAGAATAACGTGGTAGGTAAACGTAGCATTTAACCAACGAAATATGAACATGTAAATTTGATAACGCATTGGGTTCGAGAATAGATTAGATAAACAAAGCTGTTATATATCAAAATATCAAAAAGTTTAACGAATGTAAATCTTTGAATAATATTCAACGTAACTAGAGGCAATATTGAGATGAATAAACAATTACATCTTACGAACATGTAAATTTATAATAAAGTGAAATGGGTGAACGAAATTTTAATAACAAAATCACATAGGTCTATAAAAAGAAAATTTCTAATAATAACCTAAACAATTGATTTTTTTTTGAAAGCAAAATAACGCATTTGTCTCAGATTGATGAAATCATGAACAAACAAATGGTTCAAATAAAACATTGTGTGGAAGAGAAGTAAACGAATAATACAAAAAAATTTGTGTAATAAATAACATAACATAAACTCAGCATGTACATGGGACACAATTCCGGTTCAAAGTAAAAGAATTTATTAAGAGAGAGTCGGTCACAAATAATCAAATGTAAAAAATATCATGAAAACACGGTTTCTATTAGGTAGCTATGTACACATACATGTTCATAGTCCGAATTTCCACTTAACGGTTACGTTGATGGGAAATTGGTCATAGATCACATAATTCGAAATAACAAACGTAAACCGATTTAATAAAGCGAATAAAAATGATGTATGAATTTACGTTTCGTAAAATACAAACGAGTATGGATCAAAGATCAATGAACAATCAAAATTAACTTTGCAAACAATATTCTAAAGACGTGGATGTAAAAATCACTTTGGGTACATCCGGAAAAAAATACGTGTAGGGGAAGTTAAAGAAACGAATATGTAGCTTGTGACGCTTGTCTTCTCGAGTGTCGGTTTATTTGGGGTAGGAGAGGTTGACGTGGGAGGTGGTGCAATGATTTCATAGCCGAAACTCATTGGCGTTAACGAAGGCGAAAGAAGGGAAGGGATATATCACATCGGTTATAAATCGTGGTGTTTTTATATTTCATGGTGAAATAAGATTATTCTATTTTAGTTAGGAAAAACGTTTTTAACTAGCTCTAAAACTTGAGAATATTATGAAATCCTTAACGTAAAAATAAATGTTTTATTTTGGCCAGCTGCCTAGGAAAGAGATTGTCAGATAACCTGACTTGTTGAATGAAATATAGCCTCAAAAGGGCTTAAGATTTGTTTGAAACAAAAAGTTTACTTTTAGTACGGTTTAAAATAATAATTACATTATTATTAGAGGTGAAGATAATACTAGTAATAATAATATTACTAGTTATAATAATAAAAATATTATTGAATAAAAAAAATAGTTTCAAAAGGGCTCAAAACTTGTTTGATGCAAATATTTTACTTTAAATATTATTATATAACAGTAGTGACGATGATACTAGTAATAATAATATTACTAATATCAATAATAATTAAAAAATATTAATAATAATCATATTGATAATTACCGTAATAATAATAATGATAGTGACGGTGATGGTACTAATAACAATAGTAGTAGTAATATTAATAATGATAGTAATATTAATAACTTTAGCAATAATAATAATAATAATAATAATAATAATAATAATAATAATAATAATAATAATAATAATAATAATAATAATAATAGAGGTAATAAATTCTTTGTAAAGAAATCCATTTGACTAAAGATTAAAATAACTAAGGACTTGGGATTTGGTACGAGGTGTTAGTAAAAGAAATAAAATGTAGAAAAATATGCAAAAGAAAATGTAGACGAGTTTGATGAGTTCTGTAAAACTCTAAGTATTGAAAACCGAAAAATCGTATAAGGTCGACAAAGGATGCGGGGTTAGGGTATTGCATGGCGGAAACAAGTTAGGCCTTCCAAAGTATGGCGAGTGTGCTAAGGTCACCACAATGTTAGTAGGCTTGAAGAATGAGGTTAAACATGTGATTGAGACAAATGGTTATGTATATGTCTTGCAGATGGGTGAGTGGTGTTGAGTTTGGGTAGGTTTTAGCAATAAGTGGTAATTGAGTCTATCACAAATTGAGGTATATCAACGTTTCAAGGAAGTAAAGCGGTGGATTTGCACATACTATACAAAAGACGTGTTTCTGTGCGAGGCTCTTTGGTTGGGTTTGGTTTGCGTTTCCAAGAATGGTGCTGGGTTTGAATTTTAATTTACTATTGCGATGAAGGTGGGTGCGGTCAAACGTGGGGTGATCGGGATCGCGGAGGCCATTTACTTGATAACTTGGATTGTCATTTCGCGAGTTGAGTGTGTGTAACGATTCCGACGAAACCAGGTATACCCTAACCGGTAGACGTTAGTTACGTCATATGTAATGTCGGGTACAAGAGTTACCATGGTAATTATACGAGAATACATGGTTCATTGTATTGATTGTACGTGAATATATAATTCACCGTATTGAATATGCGATCAAACGATCGATAGTTATTGAAACCCGAATGAATCGAGGGTTCAATTATAGACGAGATATATGATATTTAGTGATGTTACGAAGTATTAAAGCTTCGGGATAAGTGGATTAAAGCACAGAAAAAGGATTTCGATTTAATAGTACGTCGGTACGTTAAACGAAACCTTTAATACCAAACCGAGCAAGAGACGATCGATCAAGCCGAAAAAGATGCGTAATAACTAATAATATGACGTTTTAAGTTAATAAATGTCATGGTTTAAGTTTTTTAAAGTTTTTAAATCGGTTTTGTATAAATTTCATTTTTTTAGCCGAAAAACAACCGTTTTGGCCTCGTTTTAAGCCGAATTAGACATTTAACCGAAAAACGAACTGAATCAGATTATCCAAAACATTATCCGGATTCCTGAAATCCAAACATGTGGCCAAGAATGGAGAAGTGGGCCCCACCCCACTCCCCCCAAATTCCGATCGGTCTAGGGGTGTTACCCCATTGCTTCATTTCTTTTTTCTAAACACACATTCAACAATCCATCAATCCTCTCAACAATTTCATCCAAAAACCGAGAGTTCTAGCAAGAAAAACAAGGTAATGATCGAGTTATGCACGTGTTCATCTTCGTTTCTTGAGTTGGATTGCAAGAAAATGAGGTTTCAATGAGGAAAACCGATTCTTGCATGATCAAGTGATGTATACGGGTTATACAAGGGATCTTGGTCCAAGAAATGAGTTAAACGAATCAAAAACGAATTTTTACGGTTAAATCTTTGTTTTTAGTATCATAACCGTAACCATGAAAGAAATGGCTTGATCGTGAGTGTAACTTGCTTGGTATTGTGGTATGTTGTTTGTAGGCTCTGTATTTAGTGGTAGATAAGGCGGAAAGATGAGTTTGTAGCTTGTAGTGGCGGAAAACGAAAGGTATATTCGGTTATGTTCGGTTTTGGGAAATTCGGACAGATTGTTGATGCTTTAGAGTTAGGTCATGAAATTTTACAGAGGTATTAAACACATGAAAAGATGAGTTTTGTGAATTTTTGGTAATTTTTGGATAAAGGATGAATATTTGGTGAATTTAATGCTCGGTTTTGGCCAAAAATGGTGAAAAATAGTTAAATATCATGAAAAATTCTGGAAAATTTCAGATAAGCTTTTCATATCATGTATGATTCACACACAAAATTTGAGGTCCGTTGGAGAAGTCTAAGTAGGCTTTTCGGTTAAACGAGTTCTAGGGATTTCTAGCTTGGTTTTGGAAAAAGGGCATGTAAAAGAAGATTTTGGTTCTAGAAAAATTGCAGGGGACTATGTGGATGGCAGGGGACATCCAGGAAAAATTTGGGATTTTTCTAAGGTCGTTTGGTATTTACGACATATTTAGTGTTTAAATGGTGTTTAAAAATAGATAAATAAATTTTAAATATAAGAATTAATTCTGGAAATATTTTTATAAAATTCCCCACTATTAAAAAGGGATTTATGCAAAATTTCAAGATCCGAGAGTTAACGGATAATTAATCGTGCTGTTTATCAAACTTTTAAAGTTAAAACGCGTAAACCGGTGAAGTTCGCTTAAGCGAGCTGACTGGTGTATAAAAACCTTAAAAATGGATTATTTTCATATAATTGAGTTAAACAAGTAAAAATGAATCATCCGAAAATAAGTCGGATGATTTGGGTATTTTTAACCGATTTTAACGGTTTCCGGTACGCCAAAGACGGAAACGAGTCCCGCGGCCAATCGGGACATCTAAACCGAGCTATAAATTCACATTTTAAATTAAATTATCAGACAACCACTATTTTCGGGTCGTGTGTGACCAAACTCATTTTTGAAACATAAAACGGATATTCGTGCTAGGCACGCAAAACGAGAAAACGACTAATAGAAATTGTGACCGTGGAACTCTAAACGACATCACAATCTGAGTCCGGAGAAGTATTTCTGGGTTAACATTGCCCCCGGAATAGGTACAGTACTAGGTTAACAGTGTCCCCAGATGTACCGATTGATAAGGTTAAAGATTATATAAACAATAATTGCATAATAACGATCGTAGGGATCATATTACAGATTGGACGTGTTAATTGGTAATGATTGTTGTTACCTGCTTGCATGTGCTAAGGTGAGTTTCACGGGCCCCTTTTTACTGAAATGTTTTAAGTATTTTCCCGGGGCGGAAAGCATGTTTCTATCAAAATGTTTAAGTACATGCTGATCGCATGGAAATGAATGTATTTATATAATGTTTATTGTACGGGAATCGTACGGTAATGTATTAAAATGGTAATTGTCTGAGTTGTTAATATTGAAAGGTCCCGCAACAGTGTTCTGGGTTAACAGTGTCCCCAGAGGATATTGGAAGTGTTCTGGGTTAACAGTGTCCCCAGAGGTTATTGGAAGTGTTCTGGGTTAACAGTGTCCCCAGAGGTTAGTGGAAGTGTTCTGGGTTAACAGTGTCCCCAGAGGTTATTGGAAGTGTTCTGGGTCAACAATGTCCCCAGAGGTTATTAAATGTGTTTATGGGTTAACAGTGTCCCCAGATAATATTATATCACGATATGGATTTATCATGGTTTACTAAAATTGTGAAACTCACCAACTATTCGTAGTTGACCCGTTTTCTCACATGCTTTTCAAGTACAACTAAGATAAAGTGATTGATGACGTGCTAAGTGCTTGATGTGTGTAAGGTTTGCGTGCTGGACGTTAGGATACATTATAACAGATAGAATTATGAACCGTATTGTATGATGTGTGTATCACCTAGACGGTAATGAAAGATGAGATAATGTAATTTTGAAGTATATTAATGCATTCGGTTTTCTTTATAAACAATGTGGTTGATATCAGAGGTGTCTGTCGCATCCCGTTTACGTTTCCGCTGCGGTTACTGGGTGTTACAGAACTTGGTATTAGAGCCATTGGTTATAAAGAATTAGGATGTCTTTAAAAGATACCTATAATATAACCAGTAGCTCAAGTATTATAGGATCTGAATATCAACTAATAATTTATAGTGACGAGGTCTGGATGAACTTGGATGGACAAGTGAGTTATTATGGTCCGGAACATAATAACAGACTTGTCCGCACGAGGGAATTCAGGGGAAGTCACGGGGTACATTAATAAGTAAAAATGGCAACATATGTGTAAAGTATATAGTATTATTTATACTTGCTAATGTGTATATATATATATGTACATATCTTGTGGGTACATGTATTGAGAAATGGGACCCGGATAAGGAACCGGGGAAGGAAATAATAAAAAGTACCGAGGATGCCGAAATTTCTAGAGCATCGGTTGATGATAAGTCTGACTTATCGGGCCATAGTTATGATAGTACCAAGTTAGATCTCCCGTTTGACATTAACCAGAAATATCTAGTAACCGTCACTCCCAACCAAAATTAATGAATCCCTTACCCTACCAACATCGGTACCGTATATCCTAATAACCCCAGATGTTCACCCGAACATTCGACCCTCACGTACGAACGGATCCGTACCTGAACCCATTCTTATTTCATTAAAGTAAAGGAGTAAATAAATAAAATAAAATAAAATAATATATTGAAATATATATATATGTATTGCTCACTCACAAACATATGAGACGGACCAACTTCAGATCGAGAATTACCGATTTTAGCAAACCTAGAACGCCTGAGGACATTGACTGAGCGAGTGTAGAGTTTCCCATAATAGTAATTAATAATATTTGAAGGCAACCCATGTTGCGCAATTACCTTGAACCTTGCAACTCCCTATGTTATCCTTACATCCGTTAGATGTTTACACCCATGTATGCTCGAATAGAATGATTACCTATACACAAAGAAGTGTTGGAATCATTATAGCATAGTTGGTTGTTCGTTCGTAGGAGGTATACTGTGTATGCCGGATATACGAATAAACACGGATATTATAACTCCGTGGTATGTAATCGTTTGGTGCTCACGGTGAGCATGTATCGGTTATGCTAACATGCAGAAGGATATTGAAATCAAGTATATTAAACGTTGATCTTTGTTGAGAAAGATCTATATGTCGGCTGGTGACAAGAGTATGAAAAATGTTTAAACATTAACCGACGTCAGGTTAAGTCCGTATGTTATTATATTTATAGGACATATATATGCTAGATGCCGGTATGTGTAATATATATGATAATATTTGGTGTGTATGTGTACCTGTTGTTATGATGGAGCTGGCAACGAGCTATACGGTGAGATTAGTATTGATTACTGCGTACGGGATGAGTACGGCAGGATGACATAAAAAGAGTAACTCCAATGATGGAGATTGATATGATTCAGTTGATTGCTCAAAGATAGCAGATGATGATACCGAACATCGTATCACAGATCACTGCTAGTGTTGATGCAAATGTGATCACAGAATTATAGATCGAGCAATCACATGATTATGAATATTTTAATTCTTAGTGTTATTACTAAGAGTGTTAATGTCCCACCAAATACTATTATGACTACAAGTATTAGTTATAAACTAAACATGAATCGTAGTCGTAAGGAATTAGATCCGGTATGAAGGACGTGTTTATTGGTTGTGTTAAGGGGATTATTAATGGTTTACTGTTGGTAAAGGGAGGAATAGATTAGCGAGTGGATAGAAAAGATCGAAATGGTTAAGGATATTGGTAAGAGTCTAGAACATTGTGTAGTGAAATATGCTACAGATATGTTGGGAGATTATGTTGTATCGTGATGGAACACGATGGTACAAAATTATAGTTAGAAAATTTTTGTTCAGATAATATGGTCAGGATTTAAAATTCTTGTGCTAGAGCACTTTTATTCGAGTAATTGAGTTCAGAGATTTGAAACTGAGCTATGAAAGATAGAAATGTTGTGTGCTGATCACTTAGAACTCGCTAATCGTTTAAAGGAATTGTCATGTCTGGTAACATGGCTAATTACTCCTGAAACTAAGCGAAGTAAGCGCAATATTGGGGGACTAACTCCATCGATAAGGAGTATAGTCAATCCTGTAAAATATACAACCTTTGGAAGGGTTGTGTCACAAGCCAGCATTGATATATTTGACTCTATGAGAAGTGGACTGGAAGGACGTTAGGTGAGACGTTGAGTGTTACAGAAGAGAAGTGATAAAGGCATAGTGCAAGATAGGCCTTTGAATAAGTAGGTATGTCCTACAACCCAGAATTATACTGAGACTAGTTCTGGTGTGAAACATGAACCGCATGAAGGGTCCTTCCCTAAATGTGGAAAATATGGTTATCGGCAGGAAGAAGAATGTCGAGTGATAGTAGGCCACAGGTGTGGTAAAGATGGACGTAATGCCCTAATTGTAGAACCAATTGAAGCCAGGTGAACCGACAACCCCAACCCATTCGTGTACAACCACTCCGAACCCAACAACTTCAATAACAATCCATCCGAAGAAATCAAATTATGCCAAACAGTTGTACTTGCTATGAATGTGGCAGTACAGAACGTTTCAAGAGAGATTGCCCAAAGTTGAACCAAGGTGTTGTGGAAGATGAACCTCATGACAAGCATCAACCTCTAATCAAGCAAGGAACCGTGCTTTTGTGAGTAATTCAAATAAAGCACGTCATGGTCCAAAAGGGGTATTAAGTACGTTGTAGTTTTAAATCAATTGGCTTCAGTAATACTTTTACGATCGTCGATAGAAGTTAGTTCCTGCTAACCTCCTACCCTTTGGAAAGATACCGATTAGTGAAACTATAGAACCCTATACTGTAGATTTGCTAACGGCAAATCCCTAAGGGTTAACTAAATGGTTCGGAATTGTCCTATTATCCTGAACGATTAACCTTTCTTTATTGACCTACGACCCGTAAAGTTAAGAAGTTGTGACGTGATAGTTAACATGGATTGGCTAACTCAACATGAAGCTGAAATCAAATACGAAAAGAAGATGATTAGAAGGAGAAACACATATATATAGAAATATATATGTGTTGGGTACAGAGAAATATATAACATACAGAGAAAAGTGTACGGTATTATGTTACCACTCTAATCTCACCTTGAGGTGTTATAATATTTACGACGAGAAGACGTGGTATACTTAACAAACGCGATTGCCAAAGTATTTAATGGAAAACATATAGAAGATATCCCGATGGTACGCGAATTCCACAAGTTTTCCCAGAAAAACTTCCTGGATTACCGCCAAACCGACAGGTCGAATTCAGAATCGAATTAATGTCTCAAGCTGGCCCTGTTGCTAAAGCACCCTACCGACTTGCACCGTCCGAGATGCAAGAATTATCCAATCAGTTACAAGAATTGTTGGGTAAGGTTCTATACGACCTAGTTAGTCACCATGGGGTGCACCAGTTTTAATTGGGAAATGAAGGACGGAAGTGTTAGGATATGTGTTGATTAGGGAGAATTGAATAAAGTGATGATCAAGAATAGGTATTCACTTCTTCGAAGTAAATGATCTGTTTAACCAACTGCAAAGGGCGATTTATCTTTAGAAAATTGATCTTATATATAGTTATCACCAAATGAAAAATCCAAGAGGAGGACGTTGCAGCAACAGCGTTGCGGACTCGCTACGGCCATTATGAATTCTTATTCATGCCGTTCGGATTAACAAATGCGCAGGCAGTATTCATGGAACTCATGAATCGAGTCTGTAAACCTTACTTTGACAAATTTGTCATAGCATTCATTGATGATATTTTGATATATTCGCAACGTAAAGAGGAGCACGAACGACGATTAAGGAAAATTGTGGAAGTGTTAAAACAAGAAGAGCTATACGCGAAGTTTTCAAAATGTGATTTTGAATAAAGAAGGCATAATCCCTTGGTCATGTTGTAAAGCAACAAAGATTTCACAAAGATCCAAATAAGATAGAAACCATTAAAATTGTGCGAAGCGCCGATTTTAAGTCTCCCCGATGGAGACGATGGTTTTGTCGCGTATTGTGACGCATCGCATAGAGGGTTAGGATGCGTGTTAATGCTGAATAATAAGGTTATAGACTATGCTTCCCGACAGTTAAAAATACACGAGAAAAATTACACTACTCATGACTTAGAACTGGGGGCGGTTATCTACGCACTTAAAATGTGGAGACATTGTCTCTACGATACGAAGTGCACCGATCATAAAAGTTTGCAGCACATATTTGATCAGAAGGAACTGAATATGAGGCAACAAAGTTGGGTCGAGTTGTTAAGCGATTATGACTGTGACATCCGTTATCACCCTGGCAAGGCTAACGTCGTAGCCGATGCCTTGAGTAAGAAAGATCGGGTTAAGCCATTGCGAGTGCAAGTGCTGGGGATGATAGTCCAGTCGAACCTTCGAACCTGATTTGAGTCGCTCAACGTGAGGCGTTGAAAGAGGAACAATTGGAAAAGAAGGAACCTTACGGCAATGAGGAGAATTTCGAACAGCGCGTGGACCTAAATTCTCTACTTCAAAAATCGGGTTTGGATCCCGACCCTCCATGACCTTCGTGAATTAATCATTGACGAAGTGCATAGATCGAAATAATCCATACGTCCGGGATCGGATTTGACTATTGATGATACAGATATCTGAAAGGATTTTTATTAATGGCCGAGTTTGGAGAAAGATATGGTTACGTGTGTTGGTGAATATTGAGTTATGCCAGAGATAAGGCTGCACACCGAAAACCCTAGGGAACGCCACGACGACAGAAAATTCGCCAATGATAGTGGGAATATATTACAATGAATTCTTGCCCAAATTCCTGATGGTGAAATGGTATCTCGTCGTGGAGTACCATTTTCAATGATCTCAGATCAAAATAGTCATCCTACTTCCATTATTGGAAGGCGGGGAAGGAAGCATCGAGAGCTTGAAGCTTCCTATGGGTGAAGTAATTATCACCAATTTGTAAATTGAAAATGGGCGTCAATCAAGCCACAAGATTCGAATTGATTCGAGAAACAACCAATCGGATTTATAATATTAAGATGAGTTGAAAGCATCGCGAGATTGGCAAAGGATTTATGCCAACATTCATAGGAAACCATTGTCATTGGAAAGGGGTGACAAGGCATTTTTTAAGGCATCACCTTAGAAAGGTGATATGAGGTTTGCCAAAACAGAAAATAGCTCCTTAATATATTGGGCCTCATGAGATTATCTCCATGATTGGTCACTTAGTTTATTGATTAAAGTACTCCAGGGGCTAAGTACTATACATGATATTTTGCCATGCATACGGATTGAAAAGTGCCTAAGCGATGAGGCAACGAAAGTACTAGTAATAGAGGTACTCATAGAAGACATGTTTGATATCATAACTAATTCCGTAGAGATAGTTGACGGGAAAACTAAACAGCTTGGACATACCAAGCGTTATTAATTAAGATTAAGTGGAAATTCACAGCGAGGACCAGATTATACTTGGTAACGCGATGGTGAATTCTGAAGGAAAAACCCCCCACCTTTCTCTCGAAAGGAGATAGTGGGCGTGTAAAATTTCGAGGACGAAATTTCTTAACGGGGGAGAATGTAACGATTCCGACGAAACCAGGTATACCCTAACCGGTAGACGTTAGTTACGTCATATGTAATGTCGGGTACAAGAGTTACCATGGTAATTATACGAGAATACATGGTTCATTGTATTGATTGTACGTGAATATATAATTCACCGTATTGAATATGCGATCAAACGATCGATAGTTATTGAAACCCGAATGAATCGAGGGTTCAATTATAGACGAGATATATGATATTTAGTGATGTTACGAAGTATTAAAGCTTCGGGATAAGTGGATTAAAGCACAGAAAAAGGATTTCGATTTAATAGTACGTCGGTACGTTAAACGAAACCTTTAATACCAAACCGAGCAAGAGACGATCGATCAAGCCGAAAAAGATGCGTAATAACTAATAATATGACGTTTTAAGTTAATAAATGTCATGGTTTAAGTTTTTTAAAGTTTTTAAATCGGTTTTATATAAATTTCATTTTTTAGCCGAAAAACAACCGTTTTGGCCTCGTTTTAAGCCGAATTAGACATTTAACCGAAAAACGAACTGAATCAGATTATCCAAAACATTATCCGGATTCCTGAAATCCAAACATGTGGCCAAGAATGGAGAAGTGGGCCCCACCCCACTCCCCCCAAATTCCGATCGGTCTAGGGGTGTTACCCCATTGCTTCATTTCTTTTTTCTAAATACACATTCAACAATCCATCAATCCTCTCAACAATTTCATCCAAAAACCGAGAGTTCTAGCAAGAAAAACAAGGTAATGATCGAGTTATGCACGTGTTCATCTTCGTTTCTTGAGTTGGTTTGCAAGAAAATGAGGTTTCAATGATGAAAACCGATTCTTGCATGATCAAGTGATGTATACGGGTTATACAAGGCATCTTGGTCCAAGAAATGAGTTAAACGAATCAAAAACGAATTTTTACGGTTAAATCTTTGTTTTTAGTATCATAACCGTAACCATGAAAGAAATGGCTTGATCGTGAGTGTAACTTGCTTGGTATTGTGGTATGTTGTTTGTAGGCTCTGTATTTAGTGGTAGATAAGGCGGAAAGATGAGTTTGTAGCTTGTAGTGGCGGAAAACGAAAGGTATATTCGGTTATGTTCGGTTTTGGGAAATTTGGATAGATTGTTGATGCTTTAGAGTTAGGTCATGAAATTTTACAGAGGTATTAAAAACATGAAAAGATGAGTTTTGTGAATTTTTGGTAATTTTTGGATAAAGGATGAATATTTGGTGAATTTAATGCTCGGTTTTGGCCAAAAATGGTGAAAAATAGTTAAATATCATGAAAAATTCTGGAAAATTTCAGATAAGCTTTTCATATCATGTATGAGTCACACACAAAATTTGAGGTCCGTTGGAGAAGTCTAAGTAGGCTTTTCGTTTAAACGAGTTCGAGGGATTTCTAGCTCGGTTTTGGAAAAAGGGCATGTAAAAGAAGATTTTGGTTCTTGAAAAATTACAAGGGACTATGTGGATGGCAGGGGACATCCAGGAAAAATTTGGGATTTTTCTAAGGTCGTTTGGTATTTACGACATATTTAGTGTTTAAATGGTGTTTAAAAATAGATAAATAAATTTTAAATATAAGAATTAATTCTGGAAATATTTTTATAAAATTCCCAACAATTAAAAAGCGATTTATGCAAAATTTCAAGATCCGAGAGTAAACGGATAATTAATCGTGCTGTTTATCAATCTTTTAAAGTTAAAACGCGTAAACCGGTGAAGTTCGCTTAAGCGAGCTGACTGGTGTATAAAAACCTTAAAAATGGATTATTTTCATATAATTGAGTTAAACAAGTAAAAATGAATCATCCGAAAATAAGTCGGATGATTTGGGTATTTTTAACCGATTTTAACGGTTTCCGGTACGCCAAAGACGGAAACGAGTCCCGCGGCCAATCGGGACATCTAAACCGAGCTATAAATTCACATTTTAAATTAAATTATCAGAAAACCACTATTTTCGGGTCGTGTGTGACCAAACTCATTTTTGAAACATAAAACGGATATTCGTGCTAGGCACGCAAAACGAAAAAACGACTAATAGAAATTGTGACCGTGGAACTCTAAACGACATCACAATCTGAGTCCGGAGAAGTATTTCTGGGTTAACATTGCCCCCGGAACAGGTACAGTACTGGGTTAACAGTGTCCCCAGATGTACCGATTGATAAGGTTAAAGATTATATAAACAATAATTGCATAATAACGATCGTAGGGATCATATTACAGATTGGATGTGTTAATTGGTAATGATTGTTGTTACCTGCTTGCATGTGCTAAGGTGAGTTTCACGGGCCCCTTTATACTTAAATATTTTAAATATTTTCCCGGGGCGAAAAGCATGTTTCTATCAAAATGTTTAAGTACATGCTGATCGCATGGAAATGAATGTATTTATATAATGTTTATTGTACGGGAATCGTACGGTAATGTATTAAAATGGTAATTGTCTGAGTTGTTAATATTGAAAGGTCCCGCAACAGTGTTCTGGGTTAACAGTGTCCCCAGAGGATATTGGAAATGTTCTGGGTTAACAGTGTCCCCAGAGGTTATTGGAAGTGTTCTGGGTTAACAGTGTCCCCAGAGGTTAGTGGAAGTGTTCTGGGTTAACAGTGTCCCCAGAGGTTATTGGAAGTGTTCTGGGTCAACAATGTCCCCAGAGGTTATTAAATGTGTTTATGGGTTAACAGTGTCCCCAGATAATATTATATCACGATATGGATTTATCATGGTTTACTAAAATTGTGAAACTCACCAACTATTCGTAGTTGACCCGTTTTCTCACATGCTTTTCAGGTACAACTAAGATAAAGTGATTGATTACGTGCTAAGTGCTTGATGTGTGTAAGGTTTGCGTGCTGGACGTTAGGATACATTATAACAGATAGAATTATGAACCGTATTGTATGATGTGTGTATCACCTAGACGGTAATGAAAGATGAGATAATGTAATTTTGAAGTATATTAATGCATTCGGTTTTCTTTATAAACAATGTGGTTGATATCAGAGGTGTCTGTCGCATCCCGTTTACGTTTCCGCTGCGGTTACGGGGTGTTACAGTGTGACAACTAGGAAAACAAGGAAGCATGATACGAAATGTGAAGAATTCGCATGACTTGAGACGTAAGTATGAAAACGACTAATAGATAAATGTAAAGAAAAGAAATCGCATGAAACAAATTTGAAATCGAAATTGGAATTCTCATGAAACGTCAAGAATTTTCACCTTTCAATAAACGAAAACCTCATAAATTATTGAATAATCATATGGAAAAATATTAAACTTACAATAAATAATGAAATCGAATTGAAAATCGAATGTTCATAAACCACAATGACTTTTTAAATTTTCACTTCTAAAACAAAAGGGCAAATGAATATGGAAATAAGGTAATCGAATTGAAATTCGACCATTCATATATCACCATGTCCTTTCGAATTTTCAATTATAAAACCTAGTAGCAAAGGAATAAAATAATATATTAATCAAATCGAAATTCAACCATTTATATATCACCATAACTTTTTGAATTTTCAATTCTAAAACATATTAGTAAAATGACAAAGGAATCGTTTGAAATTCGGTTTTTACTTTGCAAAATTTTAAAAGTTTAAGCCGTAAATGAGCGTATAAATAAAGAAAACGTGTCACAAATTTTTTTTAAAAAAAAAAAACTTAACTATTCTCGTAAAAAAAATGCGTAATTAAATCGAACTGAAAGCTGGGTATCCGTGTACAGACTTCCAGTTAAAACACATTGTAAAACACATTCACAAAGAGAACGTTGTCGCGTTTGAAAACTTAAAGTTGTGATTCATATGACGTTGAAAGTGGTATGTTTTGGCTTAATAGATTTCATGCTCTTTTCTAACTCTCCAAGTAAGCAACCTGGTCCTGCGTCTGATTGGGATTTATACGCATTGCATATCCTTAGGTTTCAATAACCTTGGTGTTAAGAGTTTCGGAAAACAGGCACGTCCCCCTAACAGTTACTACATACCCGCCATAAAGAACCATCTTTAAGAAGAATAAATATCGGAAAACCACAATGAAAATCAATAATTGAAAATGTTGAAAAAATCTTTATTTTTAGGCATAAGCCTTAGACTTGTGTGTCCTTGTGTAATTGAAGTAATTGAAACATCAATATAATATTAACAACTAAGTGCTTTGAACAATCACATAAGGCCCAAACAATTTCTAATTATGCAACCTAAGCAATTAAGCAAATAAACTATAACTAACTAGAACATTACGTCTAATGTCCTATCTTACAGTCACGGCTCTGATACCAATCTGTAACACCCCGACTAAAGCGTAATACGCCCGAGTGTGACGTACAGATTGCCCAAAACACATGTGACACTATTATATGACAATATTATCATTAATTAATTTATACATCAAGTACAGAAGTTTGTAACAAGAAATACAAGGAAATTACAAGAACAATTAACAACTTGTCCATTTATCAGTATAACCTAAGTTCTAGTGTATTCTCCGTTTCATTATCTAATAATTGTACCTATAGCATATATATAAAATAAAGGTCAACTATATGAATAGTTGGTGAGTTCACACAAGTTTTGATATACGTAAATAAAAATCATACAATTCAATGAACAAGTGTAAATGAGCAAGTAAGGTCCTTTCCAACTGGGATTGTGCACCAACGTACTCAGATACGCGCAAGTAAGGTCCTTTCCAGTTGGGATTGTGCACCAACGTACTCGGATAATGAGGCCTTTTCCACTCATAACAACAAATATATTGAGCGCAAAGGGGGGCTTATGATCATACTATATTGAAGTAATACATGTGCAAGTAACAAGTAAACACACAAGTCCATGTAGCGAATTGTAGTTTGTAAATAACAAATAAACGAAATTGTAATTTGGATAGGATATAACCCCCAAAAGTAGGTAAAGAGTGAAAAGGGGGTGTGAGAACTCACCTTTGAGATTGAAGACAACTTGAAATAATAACCAAAAGCGCGTTTAAGGAAATTGAAAGAATCGAACCTCACAAACTACAATTAAAAAGGAAATACAACATTTAAAGACTAACTATCGGGATTATAAAAGTTAAATAATATTAGCTTTAGAAATTATGCATTATTGAAATATCTATTTCATTAACTTATGGAAAATGGGGACTTGGGGATTTTAATGAGTTTAATAAAAATAAATAAAGTTTATATAAATCATTTGAGGTTTATTTGTTGAAGATGATTTGTAGATAAATAATTATAACTTGTTAATATAAGATTAAATATCAATATTAATAACAATTAATGATTAAATGTTTTATTTTATTCTAGTAACATAATTAATTAATTTACTAATTAATTAACTTAAATGTTTTGCATGAATTCTTTTAAAGAAATAAAAAATATTAGTTATATTGGAATAAAATAAACAATAATTAATTTACTCAATGACTAATTTCAAGATATGGAGTATGTTATATCTATTGAAAAATATTTTAAATAAAAGAAATTTTTATAAATCATCTTATTTAAAAGAAAGTTTATAAGTTATGATGATCAACGGATCATAAGATTTAGATAAATATATATTCATGCTTGTTCTTGCAAAATAACTAGGTTTGATCCAAGATTTAGAAAAATCAAAGTGTTTATCTTGGATATCCATGATCATAATGATTCTAAAAACCAAAATATAATAAATATAATATTTTAATGATAAAAGTAGCATGATCATGAAGAAAAATTTATAAAAAAGTATGAAAATTCAAGGTAATATCAAAACAAAGCTATAAAATGCATGAAATGGTAAGAACTTATTTGTTGGTGGTCTTAAACTTAAGAAAAAAATGTATTGAGTTGTGAAAAAGATAGAGGATTAGTACTCCTTTTATAGCGAATTTTTTAGAGTGGTTATGGATGATAGAATTTAATAAATTAAATCATGTTTAATATAATTAAAACAAAAATTAAAAATAGTTTAAAAGGTTTTCAAAGTGTTTAACTATTTTAATAAATTTTATTTAATTAAAACATTCATTGCTTTATTTTTATTGGTTAATTAAAAAAAACATAATATGAAAAAGATGGTAATAATAATAATCCAAGATTTATTATAATGATTTGCATGGGAAAAGTTCATGAATAAATTATCTTGATTATGAATGTTTTAAATTGTAACATCCTAATTTCGGTTTTATTAATAGAATAAATATCGTCTATTTTATAGTGGGTCGTTATCGGTTTAGAGAAATAGAATACGAGTTGGGCTAGTGTTGGGCTAAACGGATATGGATTATGGACTTGGATTATGAAAGAAAGAGGAAAGGACCATGGGCTTAAGCCCATGATCCATAATTATATAAACCATTAATCCCTCATTTAATTCATTCTCACACATTCCTTACACCACTCAAAACACACACTTAAGATTTATCTCTAGTTCTTCCCTATCTACACCGAAACCAAGAAGGAAACCGAGCACCGACCCGAGGTAATGATAGTATTATATTGTATGAGCTTAACCCGTTAGATATAGTTTCGAAACGGCGAGCCGACACCGTTTAATCGTTTAAATCACGAGATCCGGGTGGAATCGGGTATAAACCGAACCTATGATGAGCTTAGGGATCACCCTAGCTCAGAACTGGATCGAACGGGGCGAAAAACGGCGAAAAACGAGTTAAAACTCTTTTTTCCGGTGAGTTCGCGTTTTTCCGGCGGCTTTCCAGCAATGGCGGCGCCGGAAAAGTTAATACGAGGTTACGGGTGTCAGGGAATGTTCTGACATCCCCTGACCTAACCCTAGTTCGCTAAGGAGTAATTGACGAATTAGAAGCGATTCGCTAGCTGATTCGTCTAAGGGAATATAACGAACTAGCTTTGATTCGTGTACTAATTCGTTAAGGAAAGATTAGCGAACTCGCATGTCATTCGTTATGGAAATAAGGGCGAACTCGACCATTCGCTAAGAGAGGGACGAATGAACCCCCTTCGTTTTAGGGTTCATTCGTTGACCAGATCAGTTCGTTAAGGTCCAATTCGCTATAAGGACTAGTTCGTTAAGATGCCTGATTCGTTACAAAGGCAGATTCGCTATAATGGCTAATTCGTTATGAATTCCAATTCGTTAAGAACTGAGTGACGAATTTGAACTTTGAAAGAATGACAGAACAGTCCCTGGACTTAGAAAAGAATGATTTAATTACAAATAAACATGCCCCTTGGACCCCAGCCAGGGGCTCTGCTCGACCCCAGCCAGGGGCTCTGCCCCTTGGACCCTGCTAGGGGCTGCCGCCCCTAGACCCCGCTGCCAGGGGCACTGCCCCCGGACCCCCGTTCGTTGTGGGTTATATAAAGATAGAAATACAACATGAGTAGTAGTAGTTAATTGATACATGTAAATATTATACAGTTAGCCGTGCACAGCTCAAGAAGGGAATAACGATTAACGGAGAGCGTAACAGGATTCAGGTGAGTTTCTAGCCCCATTTATGTGTTATGTTTTCGGGGCTGTGTGCATACTCAGTATGTTTGTTAATACGCTTATCCTAAGAGATAAGTGCATGCCTTATGTGAATAATGTGATATGTATGAATGATGGCTTGATGGTACGTGAACGATCTTCGGATATTGCACGTACCGTCAGGTTGTAACGCTATGTATAAGGTAAGTATGATATGTATGCTTATGTGTATGAACGTGATAAAGTTAATAAAAGAAGGAAAGGATGGTTGTATGGTTGTATGGTTACGAAAAGGGTACCGAGCCCTAATAATACTCGAGGTATGATGTATGGTTGTATGGTAACGAAGAGGGAATCGAACCCTACTAATATTCGAGAACTAGGGAACCGAACCCTACTAATATTCGAGGAAAGAGGGTACTGAGCCCTAATAATACTCGAGGAAAGAGGGTACCGAGCCCTAATAATACTCGAGGAAGGAGGGTACCGAGCCCTAATAATACTCGAGGAAGGAGGGTACCGAGCCCTAATAATACTCGAGGAATGTAGGGCGTAATGCTCTTTATAACGTAAGATATGAAAGCAAGTTAGTACAAAAGAAAGTAGGAAAGTATGAAAGTATGATTGAAAGGATATAAGTTTATGTGTATTGTATAATGTATGATTAACTAGAACTCACTCAGCGTAGCTGACTTTTAGTATGCACGTAGGTGAGTAGGATGAGGTAGCTCGCTTGAGGAGACACGTGGCACGGAATAAGAGGCTGGCATCGGAAGACTCAAGACGTTTAAGTTTAATGTTTTGTTTATTTTGAAAGACAAGATGTTGTTTTAAGACAAGATGTGTTTTGCTATGAAATGTTTTATGAAAGCTTTTAAATTCCACGAATGTTTTAATTAACTCTGATATTTAGAACCGCGTTTATGAGTAAATCCAACACGAAAGTAGGGCTACCGGTAACGGCGCATTACATAAATGAGTATGCAATACTACAAGGGTGGTAAAAAATATATTTGCATAGAAATGATCACATAAAATACATGAAACAAAAATTGAGATTAATTAATAATATTATAAAAATATATAAATTTAAGTAGAACAAAACCGAAATTTTAAAATGGGTCCGGGTTTTCGGGTTTGAAAAGTAACGAATGTTAAATATAGGATTTGGTAGAAATGTGGAAAAACACATGTAACATTGTCGGTTCTTAACAAAGTATAATTTATTTATTGTTTATTAACATTATTATATATTAAAATGATAAAAAAAATAGTAAAATTGCCAAAAAAAAAAAAAAAACGAAAAGGGGTGGCTAGGGTTCGAACCAGCGACTAGCCACTCCATAACCTTAACACAAGCCAACTGGGCTAGCCTGTCATTTGTTCATAACATACAAACGATATATAATAAACATGCATAAACAGATCCTAGTTTGATTAAACCCAAGAAATCACAATCAGATCAATCAATGATTGTTAACCAATTCTTTGTTAAGGTTTTTGTTAATTGACTCTCGATGCACCTATATCTGGAATCAATTACCTCGTATGATATTGCATGGCTAATTAATTGAGAAGAACGTTAGCGGCTAAGCTTGGTGATGAACGAACATACAAATAGATGTGAAAATAAAATTAAGGATAGGGTTAAGGTTGGCGAGGGTTAGGAGATATGATCTGCAATCTTAATCGAGTTATTTTAAACATTTATATGTATATCGATTTCTAATTAGTGTCATCTAGGTTATAATAAGAATGACGAATCAACTTGGTGTTGTTTCTAAATTCAATTCGTCGGCGGGCCGAGCATAAAGCGAATATTCGTAGTTCCAAATCAATTTCATGAATTATCAACGTTCAGCACAAGAAATCATAACCGGGTATTGAAATATAATATGGGTTTGGGTTTGGGCTGGTCGAACCAGGTGGTTTAGGGTTTTAATAATAGTATTAATATTAATATTATTATTTAATCCAAGTTTCACTTTAGCCCTTATAGTTTGAGGATGGAAACAGAATTGGGTAAATGTTTAATCTTAGGGAGAAATATGCCAATCTTTAAAAGTTATATATCTTACATAAGTAATTAAACAATAATATTTTAATAATTAAATAATTCGATAAATGTATAATTTTCCGAACATCGAAACAGGTCGGGTAACGGTTAATAAAATAATAATCTAAATATTATCCAAGTTGTTACAAATTACAGAACAGAATATCAGAAACTATCAGCATCTAATCTCGATTCAGGCCTAATTTGATTTTTACATTGTCACTCCAACTTGACTTTAACCATTATACTTGAAGATTAAAATATATGATTTATATTTGATTAAGCAATCCAAGCTCATAATCCCCACTACAAGGTATACCCATGTTATCAAACTACACACTAGGTTTCCTTTACGGAGAGTGAGTATGCACGAGTACATCTGAAGGCTTACAAACATTGTATCATCTGGGGTCCATTTCTTACTGGTCTTAAGACGCAAGCAAGGGACGAACATTGTATGACTCACAACATATGTTGATAAAGTCAGTAATGAGTTTGTACGAAGTACAATAGTGATCAAGTTTATTGACTTAGGGTTCACTCTTAAAGCATGTGTAATATTCAGATTATGAATATCCAGATAATAAACTGTTGGGATGAGAAAATGAATTAAAGAAAGATTGGAATCTTCTCAACCTCCCTGATAATGGCCAAGTATGGACATCGGCCACACTTGGACATCCGAGCAAGCTTTTACTTAAGCCTAGCAAGGTATTTTGCCTTCCGGGCAAGGTTATCTTCTTGAAGTCTTTCTAAGTGTTAATCCGAGCAGGGTTCACTTTGTCTGGAAAGGTGTTCTTCAGGTCGAGCATAGTTTACTTACTAACAAACTCTTAACTAAACCAAGCTAATGAAGCCAAGTATTTTCGAAGATCTAGCAAGGTTTGATTCATAAATAGTAGTCCGAGCATGCTTTGGGGGGAAAGTTATTCAAGAAACATTCAAAGGACTTTCTCTAGCAAGGTTCAACTCCGAGCAAGCTACAATGCTACCAGCACAAGTCAAAAAGTGTTACAAGCACACTTTAGTTTGCTAAATAAGTTACTCTTTAACAAAGTGTTGAAGGTATTCGTGAAGAGCAGTTTGCTCATAGGATCATAACGGGCAAAGTTTTCTATGGTCAGGAAGATTGAAGTCTGCTAAGTGAGTATTTTCTAAGGAAAATACTCCAAGTAAAGTCTACCCGAAGAACTGTTCTCCAGCACATTTCAAGGTTACCAGGTCTACTCGAAGATGATAAAAGATACAAAGTCTACCCGAAGACCTGTTTTACACTTAGTATATTTTGTAATATGATTTTCTGATTATGTATTAATGATTAGGGTTTCTAGAAAGGTATGACAGCTTTCAGGAGACAGGCCTATAAATAGAATGATCTAGAGCACGCCTCCTACGGACGCAAGATAGAGACACCTGAATTAATTGACAACAATTTTACTTCTGACATATTCGTACGGATATTCTGCCTAAGAATCAAATCATTCCTTTCTTAGAACCCTAATGATTTCTGTTTTGTAATCGACTTACTATTAATGGAAATCTTTTGAGTATATGTGTGAGTGTGTCTTTATTGTGTCCTTCAAGCAACAATTAGTGTGTCATTGGTTCCGCCTTTAATACACTATTATTCGTCTCCAATCTAGCCGCGTCGTTAACCTTCTTGTCAACACTCTTTGTGTGGGTTACGACATAGATAGTCTGAGAGATAACAACGGGACCGACATAAACCGCATAAATACTCACTGTGTCTAGAAACCGGATGTATCCCATCAATACAAGATTTGAGGCCATAAGACCACACACCAATAAAGTGTTAACCATAAACTAGATGCATTTTATATAGAATTTTGTTTTTTGTGATCAAACAAACATAAGGCTTGAGTATGACAGGCTATTACATTTTTGCCTTCATTACCGAGACTTTTGGAAGAGACTAACACCTGTTTCAAACTAGCAATTCTTATGTTTATATCACATACTTTACTCAAACAGTTTGTTTAAGACCTATCAATGCACCAATGCAGCTAAGAACACAGTCTTTTAAGCTTATTTCTTTCTGGATATGAGACTAGATTATCAATGTACTACCATCTTCTCTTTCTTGTTTCAAAAACTCATTTTTGAGGAGCATTTTTAATGTTTTTGTATTTTAGAAATGTTTTTTTTGTTTTTTGGTTTTTCTCTATACAAACTGAAATCACAATATTTTTAAACTAACCAAAATAAAATAAAATTTGTGCATACAAAAAGTTGATTATCCGAGCTTAAGGATATCAGCAAGAGTATTCAATCCATTTAAACCAAGCAAAAAGTTAAAACGAGATTTATTAAAGGCTTTGGTAAACAAATCAGCTTTCTGAAAATCCGTGTGCCCTTTTTCCAGATCGTTTAATTTCTTGTCAAGTCAATCACCGATAAAATGATATCGAATTTTGATATGCTTCGTCTTAAAGTGGTGCATAGGGTTCTTTGTGATACAATTAGCAGTTGAGTTATCAATAAATATGGGAGTATTAAGAAACTTCAAACCGTAATCCCGAAAATGTTGTTGGATCCAAAGAACCTGTGAACAACAACAAGAGGCTGCCACATACTCTGCTTATGCGGTTGAAGTGGAGACCGTTGTTTGTTTCTTACATTGCCAGGAAACAAGTCGGCTTCCTAGAAATTGACAACCCATGGTAGTTGACTTGAAGTTGATTTTGCAACCCCCGTAATCCGAATCGGAAAACGTAGTGATATCAAAGCTATCATCCTTGGGATACCATAACACGTTGTCAGGATTACCCCTCATATAGTGAAGTGTACGTTTACCGCTGCCAGATGAGTCACTTGGGGACTCGATTGGTACCTGGCACATAAACAACAAACAAGATATCAGGACGAGAAGTCATTAGATACATTAAAAAACCTATCATAGCTTGGCATAGGGTAGGATCAATGGTTGATGTCTTGTTTGCGATGCGTTAAAATATATTATAAATTGGAGATTTAGTTTTGCACAAGATCGTGTTTTAAATATATAAAAGTGATTTCTAGTAAAACTAAACACACACAAATTAGGCAAGTTTACCTATCGTAAATGTAGAATAGTATTGGTAAGAACCAAGTATCGATCTGTGGACACAAATGTTTCTAATAATGAATCTTCGTTTTAATGTATCAGAGAGTTTTAATCATTTGGGTTGATTTTTGAACTTTTTATAAAATAAAAATACTTATATATAACATATAGGTGACAAGAGGAGAAGTTATAAACGAGTAGTTCAATTATATGAAGGTTACCATCTAAGATCAAGAATCCACTCCATTGTTCCTTGATGATTATTAAATAAACATGTGATAAACTTGCCCTAATAATATATGATAGACTATATTCCTCGTTTTTGAATGAATATATTCTATGACATAATAGAAAATAGCATGCATATTTTCAAGTCTATCATGTGCTTAATAGCATGCTACCATAAGAATGCCAATTTAAGTAGACAAGCAGTTGGTAAAGTAGAACGATTACGATTGACTTTGATTTCTCAAATACCAATTTTAACAACTTCGAGTGGTTGTAGTTAAGTCACACAATCTTTCCTTGGTTGATTAGATTAGGTTATATTTACACATTTCATTAACATATGATATCTTTAACTAGCATGATAACCTAAGCAATCGTGTTAAAATGTTATTTAGAATTATCAAAACTAGAGAAATAGATCATAACCTATATCCCATCATTTCTTAGTGCAACATAGAGATCCATGTTTTATCTCGAATAAATTACCAAAGTATTCTTTTTACCATTTCTAGTTTCCAAGAACATGAGTGATCATGAATGATTTTTAGTCATCAACCTTGATGTATTGAGTTAAAGTGATAAAACATTTCATCATCAATGGATAATTGCAAAATAACCATGTACTTTACCAAGCTAAACCACATGTTTCACATAATGATCAAGTAAAACAAAGCTTCTTCATAGATTTTAGATGGTAAATGGAGTTTAGCTCATAATGAGCATTGTTATAAACATTAAAAGAGATGATGATAACAAACACATGATTAAACTAGAACAATCTAACCAAATGTGGATAAATCTCCCTTCTTAATGATGATGATGGATTAGGATGATGTTGATGATGATGAATGATGATGGTAACCTCCAAGCCTTCAAAATCTTCACAAGATCTTCAATATGAGTGTAATGTGAGTGTTTTTTATAAGAGAAACCCATATAGAGATTTTCTTCAAGCACACTTGATTAATGCAACATTCTCCTCTATTTATAGGCAGTCTGAGGAACTAGGCACTGCCCCGAGTCCTTAGAGGCACTGCCCCATTTCCAGGTGTCCCGTTGCATTAAATGTTGTCAGATCGTACATGATGACTCACTATGGGGGTGCGCTTCCTAATGCACCGCTCTGTGATTTTAATGACATGTGCTAATTCTTTTTGTCTTATCTGGAAGGTGACCACGGCCCCATGGTGGCTTAAGCACAGCCCAGTTCTTCTATGTCCAGTGTTTGTATTTTCTTGTAGATTTTCATCTTTTCTTGAATTTAGAAGCATGGGGGCGTGGTACTTGAGGTACGGGGGCGTGGTTGAGTATTTTCTTGAGTTTTCTTTCTTTTTTCTTTGTCTTTTCACTTGTTTCTTCGTTTAAGGCTTGGTTTTACCTGAAATTGCATTTTAATATGATAAGTAGCCTCCTGAGCTATATTATTCGATAGAAGTTGTAGTTTTTAGAGATTATTTGATGCTAAAAAAATGTATAATTTTATGTACATCAATGGTATCCTCTAATTCTTCTGGTGACAAATTGTGACCCACGGGTAGAGGCGACGAAGGGGTTTTTCCGGTAGTTATCTTGAATCGGCTCAAGACGTCGTTCACATATTTTTTCTGATGTATGAAAATTTCAGCGTTAGACTGATGAACCTGCAACCATAAGAAAAAAATCATCTCCCCCATCAAGCTCATATCGAATTTCATCTGCATTGACTTCTAAAAATTCTTACACAGCTTGTCGTTTGTAGAACCAAATATGATGCAATCCACATATATCTAGACGAGGAGTAAATCTTCCCCGACAGTCTTGTAGAAATGAGTACAATCCACAGTCCCTCGTTTGAAGCCATTATCTGTCAGATGGTCAGCAAGCGTGTCGTACTAAGCTCTCGGTGCTTGGTGTAGACCATAAAGAGCCTTGTTTAAATTATAAACACGATCAGGATAGTCCGGATCTTCAAAACCAGGAGCCGGTTTTACGAACACCTCTTCATGAAGTTATCCATTGAGAAACGCACTCTTGACATCCATTTGATATACTTTAATATTCTTGAAAGATGCATAGGCCAAAAATATACGTATAGCCTCCAATCTTGCAACAGGAGCATAATGTAACATCCTGAAATTTCTAGAATAATAATATAATATATATTATTCGTGTTGGAAGACTAAAAATTGAGTTAGTAGATTAATAATAAAATAATATTAAGATAAAATATGGTGGACTTTAATAAATAGAAATTAAAGATGGATTAAAAAGAAAAGATGAGCCTTAGGTCCATGGGCTTAGTGGAGTACAAATACCCCTTAAACCCTAATCCTTTCCATTTTCTATCCATCTCTACACCTTAGCCTACACCATAAAAAACACACACTTAAGCCAAACACTCTCTACTCTACTATATTCAACGATCCGAGACAAACCTAAGGTAAGAAATGATTTATCTCAGCTATACCAATATATTAGAACCCGACACCGCAGCCCCAGGATGCCGTTTGAATCGTTTGGATCTAGATCTACCTTTGTTTGGGCATTTAATCAACAAAAAACGAGCATAAGGACCACCTTAGCTCAAATTTGGACACCCCGAAGCTACCTAGACTATAAACGATCAATCCCCGATCAAACATGGTGGTTAACGGCGGCCGACGGCACCGGAATTGAAGAAAAACCCCAAAAACGCGTATTCAAGAGCCGAACAGAATGTATACGGCGTATAAGTATATACGTCGTATATGTACAGCAGCTTATAAGTAGGTAGACATCACATAAGGTTGGACAGCGTGTATGTATCTGAAACGTATAAGTGTGAGCCGCGTATATGTATGCATGACGTATATGTATATACGTATATGCATAACTTATACGCCGGATATCACTTATACGTTGGGATAGACTTATACGCTAAAGACGACTTATACGTGGAAAAGACTTATGGGCTGGAACAACTTATACGCCTAGCTTATACGCCTACAAGGAATTTATACATTTATAGGACTATACGCCACAAATAAACTAATATGGACTTGGTATGATTTTATGAAATAAACGAAAGATAAACAAAGTATGCGTACGTAAACGACATATATGGACATAAATGATACAAGGACTAAAAATAAGAAATTAATTAATAATAAAGGGTAGCGTTTAAACGAAGATTTGATTTGATTAAATAATTAAATTTCAGTTTTCTAATGAGGTTTTTAGTAAAGACTTATTAATAAAAATAAATTTCAGCTTAAACCCAGCCAGGGGCTCTACCCCTTAGACCCCTCTAGGAGCCCTAGAACTCCGTTGCCAGGGGCGCTGCCCCCGGATCCTCGTAGCTAGAGGTTACAATAACCTTGGAATATGATACAATTAGGAGTAGTTAAGTGATGCTTGTTGATTGATACACAGTTAGTCGAGCATAACTCAGGAAGGGCATCACAGTAAACTCTGAGAACAATCGTCTACAGGTGAGTTTCTAGCCCCATTTCCTTGTAATTTTTTTGGGGCTGTGTGCATTCTCGATGTGAATAGTTAATACACTTACCTTAAGTGGTAAGTGTATTCTATATATAATATGTGTGATAGGTATCGAAGTTATGAATGAATGCTTGTCGGTACGTGAACGATCTTCGGATATTGCACGTATCGTCAAGGAAGGTAAGTGTTAGAATATGTAAATGTGTATAAAGTATGTATGAATGATTAAGCAGGATATGTATGAATGATAGTATGGAGGTATTGTTGTACGAATGTAGGAAACAAACCTAATAATATCTGCGAATGAAGGGAACATACCATAATAATATATGCGAATGAAGGGAACATACCCTAATAATATTTGCGAATCTAGGGAACAGACCCTAATAATATCTGTGAATGTTATAGGGCGAAATACTCTTATAATATATATGAAAGTATGTAAGAATGTTAACAAGCTAAGTATGTTATATGTATCTTTGGATACGTATATGTGTAAGTATGTGAATGTATTGTATGTTGCCTGATTAACTAAAACTCACTCAGCGTAGCTGACTTTTAGTATGCACACAGGTGAATAGAGTGAGGCAGCTAGCTTGAGGGGGACATATGGTGGGATTTGAAGAGGCTGGCATCTGAAGATCTGTCATGATGTTTAAATAAGATATTTTAAATTAAGTTTTAAAGACAAGTTATGAATGTTTTGTAATGAATGTTTGAAGTTTCAATTATTCCGCGAAAAGTTTTAATTAACTATGATATTTAGAACTGTGTTTATGATTAAATCCAACGCCAATGTGGGGCACCGGGACCGGGGCCTTACACATATACTTCAGTGTAATCTACGCCTTCATTCTGATGAAATACTTGTACACAAAACGTGCTTTATTTCTAATGATGACCCCACAATCATCCTTCTTACATTTAAAGACCCATTTGGTCGGAATTGGATTCTTAACTCTATCAGGCTTGTCAATGAGATCCCAAACACCCAGTCGATTGAACTGCTGCAACTCCTCTTGCATTGCTTCTACCCAAGACTAATCTTCAAGCTCCATATGAACACTTGCCGGTTCCATTAGAGAAAGAAATCAGGTGTATTTTGCGAGATTCATGATTCCCGATGAATGCATATCAGAATCCGCATATAATAAATTTGAATTATTGGAACTAGCAATCTAATGACGTGCTGAACACCGGCATCAAGATCACCAATGATGTTGTCCTAAGGATGATACGTATGAATCCGAAGTGTCGGATTCCCAAGAACAACAACATTATCAATTAAATTAGTAAGATTCTCTTCAGGATCGTGAGATGATTCTCCAACCTCATAAACATCGGGAAATGGAACTGAAGAAGAATCAACAAAATGGCCATCATCCGATAAAATAGAAATAACATCAGACGTATCATGATAATCATCTTGTGGAACATTTTCATAATTATAAGTTGAAGCCCTTTGTGTAGAAAAAAATGGTCTTCTAAATACGCACGCACCAATTCTTCATCCTGAAGATCAACTATGGGAGTAAACGAGTTAAATAAACTCTCATAATCAAACATCCAATCAGGACCCTTGCCGGCAGGAGTTGTCGTGTATCATTGGTAATCAACATGGTACCACTCTTCAACACAATCCGAAGTGAAATTGAAAACACGTTTCTTAGGCGACGCATAGCCCAAAAAGTATCCCTCAATATCTTTTTATTCGAATTTTCCCGCATCTCTATTTAACTTTGTGGAAGGACACCCAAAAGGTTCCAAAAACTTTAAATTTGGCTTACTTTTATTCAGAAGCTCGTAACTCGTCTTACCCAGCTTCTTAACCATTAGAACATGATTGAGCGTGTAACAAGCAGTATTCACCGCCTCATTCCAAAATTGGCAAGGAAGCTTTGAATCTACAAGCATTTTTCTTGCTGCTTCAATGAATGTTCGATTCTTCCGTTCAGCCACACCATTCTATTGTGGTACATAAGGATTTGATCTTTGAATACAAAAGAAGTCCGATACAGTATTCTTGAACTTCGTACCATTATCACTTCGAATACGTCTCACCTTATGTTTGAAAAGTGATTCGATCTTTGTGATTAGATTTTGAACAATAACATGTGTTTAATTCCTTAGAACTCATAAAAACATCCTTGAGTACCTCGAATAGTCATCAGTAAAAACTAGACAGTACCAATCTCCAGCAATACTCGTACGATTCACAGGACTAAACAAATATATATGAAGTCATTCCAGAGGAGTATCAATGGAATTAATTAAATTAGGACGGGTGCGACTTCTTCTTCTCCTTGACCTTCTTCATGCAACATAGTGATCGGTCAGCTTGAAGTGCTTCAGGGAAACCCTATCCACCAAATCATCTGCTATTAGATAGTTCATCTATCTGACATGAATGTGACCCATACGTCTATGCCACAGAACCGAGTCTTTCTCTATTTCTTTTGAGACAAAACACGTTTCAACAGAAGTAGAAGTCGATACCTTAGTACTCATATTAAGTACATAAACATCATTTGACCTAGGAGATCGCATAACAACCATGTCTTTTGGAATGACATATCCTGGTTTGAGTATTATGCATTCCTTGTCAGTAAATACAGTGGTATACTTCTTATCACAAATTTGATATACGCTTAGAAAGTTGTGATCCACCATATCACAATAATTTACTTTCTCGAATTTAATACAACTATTCGAAACATCTCCTTCTTTTGTAGTCATTTCCTTAGAATTACCCGCGAAAGTTACATAACCTCCTTGAATATTCTTGGCATTGGTTAGTAGGTCAATGTTTCCACTAATAAGACGAGAGCATCCACTAACCATAATCCAGTTTTCACCAGATATAGACTTGGATAAAATCTCCACGTGAAGGTAAAATGATTAGTTCAAAAAGGTATCCCATGCCTCAGTCTTGGTCACCTCTTTAATTTCATTTGAAGAGTTAATCTTGAAGGAATCCAAATGTGGTTAGCTGCTTGTGAATATGTCATAGGCCTTTTTGACTATCGTCTCAAGTATGCAGCTTGAACTACATTTGTGTTCACATTTGTACAAATTGGTTCCATAGTAACAAATTTGGGTTTTAAATTAACCTTGCTTTCATCAACATGATGTGAGTCACATCATTACAAGAAATAGGTTTTTTAGAATATCTTTAGTTAGAGAACTGGTTTGGATTGTTCCTTGATAAATGGATGAATATTCTGCGATTTCTTCCTTCTACAATTTCTTACAACGTGACCACGTTTGCCACATAAGAAGCATGTTCTCATGTCAACAAACGTACATTATTGTTTAAAGAGTGGTGCAAAAGAAGCTTTATGAGAAACACCAGAGACATGCCCTTTGTTCAAGTCATCAAACGTAACAGATTTCTTTTTTATATAAAAATAAAGATTGAACAGTTAGAGAAACTGTGTAACGTATCAGTACCAGTTGAGTTAACAAATTGAACTTTTTTAACAGATTTTAATAATTGTTTGACTTTAACCAATGGATCAGTTGTGTTTGATACTTTAGATTTAGCAAATGCGTGATCAAGATCTTGTATCTTTGAAGTTATATTGTCATAGACAATTTCGACCAACTAAGGCTTGATCAAATTAAGTGGAATGTCTTTTTCAGTGAACACTTTACTAAGACCTTTTAACTTAAACACCTGACCAATGTTTTCATTATAAGGAGCTGGATTGATGAAGCGCATCAAATCCACATCCGAAATTTTTTGGTTATTCTGATTTCTTTGCTTTAACCTTAAATGGCTTTGTGTCTTTTATTTTATATATACATGACCCATACACAACTTTCTCAATGTTAGCGCACGATTTTGTCGTCTCGAGTCTTTGTATTTATCGTTAGTAATTTATTATTATTTTAATGTTAAGTGAATTTATGTAATTTATATTAGTTTATCTTAGTTCATTAATGTCAAGGCTAATTCGTTAAGGAGGTTTAACGAATTAGCCAGTTCGTTATGTAAGTTCCCATTCGTCATGGAATGTTGACGAATGGAGGCATAACGAATCGAAGATTCGTTATGCTTTTCTTATTGAGTCTGCTAGTTATCGAACTGGATCCAATTCGTTATGGGAGGTGTAACGAATTGGTTCCATCGTCTATATACAGGGTTTTAATACCCTTAGTAATTTAAGCTTTTGATTATTGAGTAACGAACCTCTGCCCATATTCTCTCTCGATCAATTCTTCACTTAACATATTACTAATACAAATATCTAATAACTAATACACACACACACACACAGATATATATATATATATATAACTAATTAAGAGTATAATCATGAACTAGATCCGATTAGGTATTAGATCTAATTCCGATAATCAATATCGTTTAGATCGTTTAAGGTAATTACTAGTGGTATCAGAGCTTTCGGGTGTTCGATTTCTCTTGATTTAGTATTATTAAATCGTTAATTGAAGTCTATTCAATTCGTTTTCGGTGTTATTGAGTTTATTTGAATTTGATTGAATTAACAGTTATAACTGTTAATTATGGATTGATTTTGGTTTGGTTTTTGTTCGGGAAGGATTATTTGTGTGGATTGAATTGTAAATTGGTGAGGATTTAGATTGTTTTTGGTTTGGATGAGTTAATGTACGGAACAGGGGATGCTTTTGTAACAATTTGTGATTATTTGATCAATTAAGGTTACGTGATTGAGTTATTTGGATTCGTGATTGATTTACAAGTATTTTGAGTCATAATTTGGACGATTTGGTTGAGTATTGAGTTTTTATTACAAATTTGATACTGGATAGTGTGTTCTTGTATCTGGGAATTTTCCAGATTTCAGAAAAAAACAGTTTGAAGGTTTGAAGATTCAACAATGGAGATGATTCGTTATTGTTAATTCGTTATATGTGTGTCCTAATTCATTACCATTTCTGAACATATTCGTTACCATTTCTAAACAGATTCGTTATCATCTCTGAAAAGATTCGTTCCACCTGTCAGAGTTTGTTATAACCGTCTAACAACCTGATTCGTTATTTACTGTAGTTGATTCGTTATCTTCTGTAGTTAATTCGTGTTCCTTGCTTCGTTAACTTTAATCACTAATTTGTCATATTTAATCACTGATTCGCCATCTTGATTCGTCAGTTTGAGTCGTCATCTTGTTCGTCATTTTAATTCATCATCTTGATTCGTTACTGATCCGTTATAATCCTGATTCGTTTGTGATTCGTTAGTGACAAGTCCTTGATTCGTTACTAACTCGTTTTAATCTAATTCGTTATAATACTGTTCCTAGTTTGTGACACACACAACCTCTAATTCGTTAACAGATTTTTCATTTTTAATCCTCAAGTTTAAACTTTTTATTAAGTATGATCTTGTAATCTACAAAGGCTGGTTTTTATGCATTGGCATCTCAAAACGTACTCATGCAACAAATGTTACACCTCGATGCGGAAATTGGATCTCATTCGAAATGTCCAAGACCGATGAAATTCAGTGATTTTGCCAAATGGGAACCACGTTTTCATGCACATCTTGGTTCTGTTCATCCTGATTGTTCCTATTGTCTTGATGAAGTTTATACTGTACCAATGATTGGTGATGAAAATACTGTTTTTACTCCTAAAGCCTTTTCACAATATTCATATGAAGAGAAGAAGGTTTTAGAGATTGAGACTAAATCATACTCAACTCTTACCATGGCTTTACCTGATAATATATTCCATCAAGTTGGGAGTATAAAGATCTGTGCTTCATTGTTTCAGCTTGTTAGAGTGAGAAGTATGGGAAACAACGAAGAAAGCAAAAAAGGAAATCTTGAAGTTTCAATTTCGAAACTTTAACTTGTTGAAGGGAGAGATAGTAGAAGAAATGACTACAAGGTTCAATCATCTTATCGCTGAGATGTTCAAGTTAAAAATGGAACGAAGTGAAACTGATAAGATGGACACTGTGAAGAACGCTTTACCTACTTCATATTCTACATTTCTTATGGTGTTAAAAGAAAATAAATATTTCAAAAACGATGTTTGACTACTTCAGAGTTTATGAAAAATACTGAAGCTAGAGAATATGATTTAAAATGCCAAAATTCATCAAAAGAAGTTCAAGATCCATCTTTCTATGGAGGAAGTATGCCTATAAGCAGCACTACAGCTCCGATCACTACTTTTCTCACTCAAAATGCAAATGTGGGATCTTCAGCTTGTAGTGATCGAAATGTATGTTTTATGGAATCTGGGTATACTGGACACATTGAGAAATCTGGTGGATCTTCTTCTTCATACACTTTCATTCCACCACCAAATGTGAACATGAAAGAGGCTGAACAAAAGTTTGCCTTTTTGTGTGCTCTTATGACTTCGTATGAGAAATTGGTTGGTAGTAAAATTGCCACGGGTGAGTCAACCGATGAAGATTATAACCAAAACGACCTTGATGATTTGGAGCTCATGGATCTTAAATGGAACATGGCAATGATAGTAAGGAAAGTTAAGAAGTTCATGCAAAGAACTGGGAAAGATTTACCATCACTGAACAAGAGAGTTGGGTTTGATAAGCTAAAAGTAAAGTGTTATAACTGTCAAGAGTTTGGCCACTTTTCCAAAGAGTGTGACAAACCAAAGAAAGAGTACACTTGACCTTGAAGCCAAGATAGAAGTTATGTGAAAAAGAGTAATGATGCTGATAAGTCTTCTGTCAGTAAACCATCTGCTTTGGTATCACAAGCTTTGCTCTATGATGCTGATGAAACTAATTGGACTCAAAGGTTATTATGCAACGATAATCAAGCAAACTTGGCCATGTTAGAAATGAATGAGAGCTTTCAAGATGTAAGTGGGAATGAGCTATCTTTTAACAATGACAATGAGTCTGATTCTGATGATTCATGTCAAATGCAGCCAACCACGTTTGCTTTAATGGCCAAAATGGATGAGGTTAGTTCTTCCGTTTCTAGCTCTGTTAATCTATCTGCAAATGTGCCTTGTGTGGATTGTGAGACAATTTAGAATCATTAAAAGATCATAATGATCGTTTAGTGAAAGAAATTGCTTCGCTTAAGGATGCTTGTAGACAATCTTTAGAGCCTCAAATGAGATCTAGGGAGAAAATTGAAGCATTTTCTACAAGTAACATTGATCTCAAAGCTGAATTGTCGGTTAAAATGACAATTAATGATTAGAAATTTCAAGAAATCTTGAAACATCGATACAAGAAAACCGAGCTTGAGAATGAAGTTCTTGAGTTGAAAAATAAGTTGGGAAAATTTAGAAACTCATCATTTTTGCTAAATGAGATAACTAAAGTAACTGGTAAGCAAAAAGATTCTAAAAACGGTGTAGGTTTTGTTGAAGTGCAACCACCTTTTCATAATGACTATACTGCAATTCCTTTTGCTGGAAAATAAGAAGTAGTTGTTAATGAACCTGTTGTTTCGAAAAAACCTAAACCAGTAAAACCTGATAATTTTAAAGCCAGATCGTCAACTCAAAAACATCATGTTGAAAGCAACAAAGTTTTTGTTGAGAATGTTGAGAAAGTTATCATTGAGGAAGTGCTTGAACTTGAAGTGATACATAAAGACCAGAACATTCCACGTTCAAATCACATTCTATATGAACCTCATGAATTTGAGGAGGCTGTGTATGGTTCAAACACATCTTAGCTGAAAAAGGAGAAATCTGTTAAACCAGTGAAGGCTAAGAAATCAGAAAAGCCTAAAGTATCTAATGAGGATTTGATGCATTTTATCAATCCTGTTGCATCTAAGCCATCAACTTGTTGTGTTTTTAAGCTTAAAGTAATAACGAAAGTATTCACTAAGAAAGACATTCTTCTGAACTTGATCAAGCCCGAATTGTTTGAAAGTGTCTTCCACAAGACCTTGAAAACAAATTTGTGAAATCCAAGACATCAAACGTGGTAGATCCTTTGATAAAAGCTAAAAATTTGTTAAAGTCTGCTAAAAATTTTCAGTTTGTGAAATAAAAATGGGATTGACACTCTACAAAGCCTTTCAAATTGTTCAAATCTGGATTTCTACATGAAAAGGAAATCTGTGACATTTGATGACTTGGACAAAGGCCCCATTGCTGGAGTTTATCATCAACCTTCGGTTGCAAATGTTTATGCTAAACTATCACATGAACGTGTTGACATGAGAACGTGTTTTCTCTGTGGAGAACATGGTCGTGTGGTAAGAAACTGTGGTCTGAAGAAATCCCAAAATCTTCACACATTTATCAAGGAACAATCCAAACATGTTCCTGTGATCATGGAGATTTTTAGAAGACCAATGTCTTTTGATAATGAAACTCACATTATGTTTTCAGATGTGAATCCTCGAAAGGTAATTCATGTTAATGAAAATGTAAGTAACATTAAGTCCAAATTCGTTCCTACAGAACCTATTTGTAAAAATGTGAATACGAATATTGTTTAAGCTGCATACCTGCGAAGAAAGTCAAAACATCCTATGACTTATTCCCAAGCAGCTAATCAATATTTGGATTCATTGAATGTTAAAACTTCAAGAGAAACTCAAGAAGTGCCCAAGACTAAGGCATGGGCTGCCTTTTTGAACTGATCATTTTCTTTTCATGTGTAGGGCTCATCCAAGACTGTTTCTTATGAAAACTGGATAATGGATAGTGGATGTTCTCGTTACATTACTGGCAACATCAATCTCTTAAAAAATGTCAAAAATATACAAGGTGGGTATGTGGCGTTTGCTGGTAATACGGATGGAATGATCACTAAGGAAGGTGATGTGTCAAATGGGTGCATTAAGTTTGAAAGAGTCAACTATTATGATAAAGTTGATCACAACCTGTTGAGTGTGTCACAAATCTGTGGTAAGAAATACACTACCGTCTTTACTGATAAAGAATGTCTAATTTTAAACCGGGATACATCATTCCTGAGGATATGGTAGTCATGCGATCTCCGCGATCGAATGATATTTATGTGTTGAACTTGACTTCTAAAGTATCGATTTATGTGGAAACGTGTTTTGTTTCTAAGGCAACTGAAAAGGACTCGATTCTGTGGCACCGAAGAATGGGTCATATTCATGTTAGGAAAATGAATTATTTAATGGCAAATGACCTGGTTGATGGTGTTCTTTGAAACATTTTAAGTTATCTGACCACTGTGTTTCTTGTAAAAAAAGGCAAACAGAAGAAGTTATCACACCCATCTAAGGTAATCAATACCATTGATACTCCACTTGAACGACTTCGTATGGATTTGGTTGGTCCAGTGAATCGTGCGAGTATTGCTTGTGATTGGTATTGTATAGTCGTCACTGATGACTATTCAAGATATTCGTGGGTCTAATTTATGAGTTCAAAAGATCAGACACCCATTCTGGTTCAAAATTTAGTCACTAAAATCGAATCACTATGCAAATTGAAAGTGAGACGCATTCGAAGTGATAATGGTACGGAGTTTAAAAGCAACGTATTGGATTTCTTTTTTGTTCAAAAGGGAATTCATCGAGAATACAGTGCTCCTTATGTACCACAACAGAATGCGGTGGCTGAAAGGAAAAACAGAACATTGATTGAAGCAACAAGAACAATGATTGAAGATTCTAAGCTTCTTGTTCAATTCTGGAACGAAGTTCTGAATACTACTTGCTACACGCTTAATCGTATTTTGACTGTGAAGAAGCTTCAAAAGACGAGTTATGAACTTTCTGAACAAGCGCAATCATAATTTAAAGTACTTGGAACCTTTGGGTGTCCTTGTACTATGTTAAAGAAAGATGCAGGAAAATTTAAAGAAAAAACAATTTAAGGTTACTTCTTAGGTTACACATCACCTAAGAAACATGTATTTAACTTTACCTCGGGCTGTGTAGAGGAGTGGTACCACGTTGATTGTCAAAGGTATACCACACCTTCCTAAGGTAAAGGACCTGAGTTATGAACTTTCTGAACAAGCGCAAGCATAATTTAAAGTACTTGGAACCTTTGGGTGTCCTTGTACTATGTTAAAGAAAGATGCGGGAAAATTTAAAGAAAAAACAATTTAAGGTTACTTCTTAGGTTATTCATCACCTAAGAAACGTGTATTTAACTTTACCTCGGGCTGTGTAGAGGAGTGGTACCACGTTGATTGTCAAAGGTATACCACACCAAGTCATCATTCACTCAAATAGTTGACCAACCAGATGAAGACTTGGTGCATGCGTATTTGGAAGACCAATACTTACCCCCAATATCTTCTTTTTCTAATCATGAAGATGCTCCACAAGATGATCTCCCTGATTCATCCGATGTGATTTATATATCTTCGGATGATAGTCAGTTTGTTGATTTCTCATCGGCTCCATTCTTTTGAAGACATGAGGTTGGTGAGTCGTCTCATGATGTTGAGGAGAATCTAACTAATTTAATTGACAATGTGGTTGTGCCGAAGAATCCTACTCTTCGGATTCATACTTATCAGCCACACGACAACATCATTGGTGCACTTGATGTAAGTGTGCAAACACGTCATCAAGTTTCTACGGCAAATGACTCTAACATACTGTGTGCTTATGCGGATATGCATTCTTCGGGAATCATGAATCTCTCACAATACACTTGCTTTCTATCTCAAGTGGAACCAGTGACTACTCGTATGGAACTTGAAGATCCATCTTGGGTAGAAGCGATGCAAGAAGAGTTTCAACAGTTCAACCAATTAGGTGTATGGGATCTCATTGATAAACCCGTTAGAGTTAAGAAACCAATTCCTACAAGGTGGGTATTTAAGTCTAAAAAGGACGATCATGGGGTGATCGTTAGAAACAAAGCACGGTTAGTGGTGCAAGGCTTTCATCAGTAAGAGGGCATAAATACACTCAAGGATAAGCTCTAGTTGCACGATTGGAAGCTATACGAATATTTTTGGCTTATGCGGCTTACAAGAATATTATAGTTTATCAGATGGATGTGAAAAGTGTTTGTCTCAATGGAGAACTACATGAGGAAGTGTTTATATTGCAGCCTCTTGGCTTTGAAGATCCTTATTATCCGGACCGAGTTTACCGATTAAACAAGGCCTTGTATGGTCTACACCAAGCCCCGAGAGCTTGGTACGGCACACTTGCTGACCATCTCACTGATAATGGCTTCAAGCGAGGAACTGTGGGCTGCACTTTATTTTATAAGAATTTTGGTGATGATCCGCTCCTCGTCCGGATATAAGTCGATGATATTATATTTGGCTCAAAAAATGACAAGTTATGTAAGGAATTTGAGAAGTCTATGAAAACGAAGTTCGAAACGAGCTCGATGGGGGAGATGAATTTATTTTTAGGGCTGCAGGTTCATCTGTTTGACAAGGGAATCTTCATTCATCAGACGAAGTACGTGAACGATGTCTTGAGCCGATTCAAGATAAGTGTCGGAAAAATCCCTTCAACGCCTCTTCTCGTGGGTCACAATTTGTCACCGGACGAATTGGAGGATACCGTAGATCCTACCCTTTAACGAGCGATGATTGGTTTTTTTAATGTATTTAACTACTTCTCGACCATACATAATTTTTGCTGTTTGTTTGTGTGGTAGGTACCAATCAAGTCCCTGACGACTCACCTAGCGGAGGTTAAACGTATACTTCAATATCTGAGGGGTAATCCTGACACCGGATTATGGTATCCCAAGGATGATGGCTCTGAACTCACTGAGTTTTCCGATTCGGATTATGGAGGATGCAATATCAACTTTAAATCGACCATAGCGGGTTGTCAATTCCTAGGAATCCGGCTCGTTTCCGGGCAGTGTAAGAAGCAGACAACGGTCTCCACTTCAACCGTAGAAGCAGAATATGTGGCAGCCTCGGGTTGCAGTTCACAGGTTTTATGGATCCAGCAACACTTGCGGGCTTACGGTTTGAAGTTTCTTACTACTCCCATCTATATCGATAACTCTGCTGCTATAAGTATCACCAATAATCCCATGCAACACTAAAAAACTAAACATATCGAAATTAGATATCATTTTGTACGAGATTGCTTTCAAAGGAAATTAATTGAAATTGAGAAAGTGCACACTAATTTTAAAAAAGTCGATCTATTTACCAAGGCATTTGATAAAAACACGTTTTAACTTTCTATTTGGTTTAAATGGATTAAAAACTCTTGTTGATATCCTGAAACAAGGATAATTATCTTTATTTTACTTTTGTTTGTTTTCTTTCTTTCTTTCATTTATTTTTCATGTTTTGGGTTTTGGGTGTGAAATAGAAAATACAAAAATATTATGATTTTTGTTTTTATAGAGAAAATCCAAAAAACATTAACATTAAAAATTTTGAAAAATAGAAAAATATTGTGATTTTTGGTTAAAATATTTTGAAAAAGTCAAAAACATTGAAAAATTGAAAAATAAAAAATATTGTGATTTTCTGTTTGTATAGAAAAATCCGAAAAGACAAAAAGATTTGTGTTTTTAAAGTATGTACAGAGAAAAACCAAAAGATTTTTTCCTACTGTTTCTTAAAATTATGCCATTTACTTATATTTGAAGGACATATACTTGTATATGTTTGGTCCTGATATTTACTTGTAAATGTTTGGGATATCCATTTGCTTGATAATTGAAAGTGACTGGAGCGACTGCTATGTGTTTTTAATTAATTCTCTCGCTGATAATTATGTCTGTTATTTAAGTTTGTGGAACATGCTTGCATGTTTTGGTCCTATTATCTACTTTTGGATTTATAGGATAGCCATTAATCTATAGACTAAAAGTACCTGGGGCGATTGAATTTATTTTTATGCTCCTCAAAAATTTTGAGATTTGAAGCAAAAAGAGAAAATGATAGTATATTGATCATCTGGTCCCTTATCCAGAAAGAAATAAGTTTAAAAGACTGAGTGCTTAATTTCATTGGTGCATTGATAGGTCTTAAACAAGCCACTAGAGTAAAGTATGTGATATAAACATAAAGAAATGCCAAGTTGAAAGAGGTGTGAGAAAACCTGCCATGGATCTAGCCGCGTCGATACATCGATTATGCAATATTAACATGAATACTTTAAATACGGTTTTATTGATAAATATGGAGTGAATACATTATGGTAGATAAATAACTTATTGAGAGCATAATTACTTAGATCTAAATCTATAAATATGTACATTCCTAAATATGAGCATGGAACTGCCTATATATAGGCTATTTACAATATACATTAAGTACAAAAACTAAACCGCCTATAACTTATTCGATCGCTACGGACACAGAAACCGTGCACTAACTGACTCCTCCTTTTCCGTAGCTATCGAATACTTTATCCTTGAATACTTTAACTGCAAATCACCAGTCACAAAGCGTGCACTAACAAGGTGTTAGTCTCTACCAAAAATCTCGGTAATGATGATAGAAATGTAATAAACTGTCATACTCAAGCCTTATGTCTGTTTGATCACCAAAAACAAAATAAGTTTGATTAAAAAGCTTTAGTATTCTGGACACTCTGAGTCTTTATGTGGCTTAATCATCTGGGTATTCATATGCATGAATATTTCAAACGCTTTTAGAGCAAACCCAAAGTCATTAAACTTGATCGCTACTGTACTTTGTACAATTTGAAATACTAACTTGATCAAAATCCGTTGTTAGTCATACATTGTTCCTCCATTGCGTGCGTCTCAATACCAATAAGAAACGGACCCTGGGGAACACAATGTATGCAAGCCTACAGATGGACTCGTGCATACTCACTCACAGTAAAAGAATCTTAGTGCATCAAACAAAATCTATAAAATAAAAAATTTTGATCGACAACATAATGGTTTAATGTATGACCTCGAAAAACCCGGTGCCCTACAGATGGTAATCATTCCAAATAGTTTAAAATATAAAGGTTAAGCCCGTTTCATATAATTCAAAATTTCATCGCAGGGTGTCCTTGCAGCGGAAATTTACAAATCATCCAATTATTATTATCTTTAAGATAGGAAAATGTAAATTAAATTATTAAAAGGTAAATCAGTTTTACATAACTTGAAAATCCAATTGAGAGTATCCTTGCAGCGGAAAAGTCAACGAAGCATTCAAGCATTATTCCTTTTGAAGACAAGAAAAGTCATCCAAGGTTGTCTTAATTATTAAAAATAGAAATGGGTTTCGACTAGAAACATATTATTGTTAAAAAAATGTAATTTAAAACATTTAAAAATAATAACTTCCATAATCATATATAATTAACATCATAAAAATACCTAAATAACATCAATAAATCAATAAATAAACTTTCCTCAGTCAAGCACATAACACGGGTCACATTCCATCAAGTCCAAAACACATAAACTCTTAGGGGATTTTACATTCATTCACCCCAAGGATAGACAGATAAACTGTTAGGGGAATTTACATTCATTCACCCCAAAGACAGATAACTGTTAGTGGATTTTATATTCATTCGCCCCAAGGACAGTACTTCCTGTCCTGGAACAAATTCACCTTAACCCCCAATAGGGAAATCAAGGAATTTTTACATACATGTGCTTCGACCCAATCCCTGCTTAACAAAAACATAAACGTGGTGGCCACACACACACATAAGCATAACATAAACATCAAACTTTCAATCTTACAAGCATAGATAGAAAAAATAATATAAACTATGCAATATCATTCAAATGCTTCAAAATGGTAAAATCATCATAAAACGTGTATGCTAGCCAAAAATGTAAAACATTTAAAAAGGGGCATCATGAAACTCACCTGGAATTAACCACACAAATATCACAACCGGATCCTCTAGCTAACCACTCACAAATCAAAACCCTGAAACAAATCACACAACAATCACTAAATAGACCACGACGACTCGTTAATTCTATGAGATGTCCCAATGGGCTTCAATGGGTCCATTTCCTCACCCAACATTCATATTGAACCACAACAGCCCCGGAAACCTTACACAACCCGACTTTCCCTACCAACATAGACACCGCCAATGATCTCCCCAAGCTATGCTCGTCTACGTTTATCGTGTAAAATTTGAGCGTTTAACGAACTGGTTAACCAAGAACCGAACCAACCATCCCATTTTAATAACACTAGACCATATTACCCCCCACCCATCATCATTTAACCTCCCAAGTTGATTGGGTTTGAAAACTCATTCTCTTTCCCTTTAATTAACCAAAAACCTATTTTTACGTGTCATTACGATTCGATTAAAGGATCACCAACCAAACCAGCCCCTATAACCAAAAAATAATAATTTTCCTACTGCCCTTACACTATCAATAGGATCCTCAAACTGATCGGGTCGACCATTCTTTCACACAACACCCTAAACACCACAATTATCGATTTCAACACTCAAGAACCCTATAAATCGGTTTTTTAACAATTGACCTACCAAACGAACTCCAATGATCATGAAATTTTATTATGATACACTATACATACCTGGGAAACTTTAGAAACCAAAACTCCAACTTTTGACCTCGGGAAGTGTGCCAAACGAAATTAACCAAATTTGTCCCTAGTTCAAGAAACGGGTTAATTGGCCATCTTAACGACCGAGATTATGAAACTAAGTTATAACACACCTTGAACTACCCCTACCAGCTTTGAATTGAATTAAATCGATCAAGAACAAAGGGTTTGGGGGCTGGAGAAGTGGAGACCAGATTAGGGTTAGGGGGGAAAGGTTTGGGTTATAACTTTAATCAATTTTCACTTTAAGCCTTTGCACTTTGTAATTTGATCCTTCTTGCTTCTTAGCTAAATAAAATACTTCTTTTGACATGCCGATAGGTTCCCGAGCCCTCTAGAGAATCCCGAGAAATTAATTTACAACTATACACTCGCGTCATTAGGTTACGAGAATTTTCGGGATGTTACATTTAAGACAAGTTGGGTTGATACGGTAAAAATCAAATTAATCTTGAACCGAGATTAAAGGCTGATAGTTTCGGATATTTTGTGCTTTAATTGAACCAATTATTTATATCACAAAAATGTTTAAAAGTTTGTTATAAGATTTAAGTGGGCAACAATATCAATGACCGACTTAACACCAGTCATAATATCATTGAAATATAAAACTGTGATGGAATGGCAATTTAGTCAATATGATTCTCTGCTTAAACTCATCAAAAATACAAAAAATATGTACTGCTCTGGAGAAACATACAAAAACACAAATATATATTGTTTTCTACTTAATGTTTACTTTTCGGATTTGAATGTAAATATTTGATACGAAAAATGAAAATACCAAAAAGATTTTTTTTTTTGCTTTTACATATTATTTAATCATTTTTAAAGTTATTTTAAGTTAAGTGTTTTGAGCGTAAAGCACGTTAAGGTATTTCATCTTACCACGTCCGGTAAGAATCGTAAATTTATTTTTTGTTTTATTTATTCATTTATTTAATTGATTTAATTTTTTATTTGATATTTAAATTAAATAAAAGAAAATTGAAAAAGATATTAAAATTGATTCGTTATTTATGGATAATGAATGGGGTTATTTTTATAACGAATTACTACAATTCGTTAACATCTAGTTCGCTTCAGCCACTCTGTAATTCTTCACCAAAATTAAAACGAATTAAGCACAAATTATATATGATTCGTTATCACTTCGTGAAAGTTATAACGAATAACTCATTTGTTGCCACGTGTAACGAATGTGTTGCCACGTGTAACGAAAGCGATAACGTATCGTCCAATTCGTTAATATAAAACTAACGAATATCGGTCCCGAATAATCACACACAATCTCACAATCAAGTCATAACTCACACAATAAATGTGTCGACAAGGGAGTTAATGACAGTTGCTATTTTAGGAAAGAAAACCGTTTGTTAAAGGCGGAATCAATAACAAACAGTGTAGTTGCTGAAAGATTAATAATAGTTAACTAACACACAAGAATCATTCAAAAGATTTCCATTTATATAATATAAATCATGCAAATGTTAATCGATCTATGACAGTCTGTCTTTGAGGCATTCCCTAAATATTCCTTATATAGGCCTGATACCTCAAGACAGCAGTCATTCCATCTAGAAACCATAAATATAAAATACATATTCAAATTACATATTCAAAACTATGGTATGTGTAAAAACAGGTCTTCCGGGTACACTTTGCATAAGTTGTCTTCTCCGGGAAGGCTTGTGCCTTGTTTTCTTCGGGTAGACTGGTAACTTTGAAGTGTGCTTGGAAACAGTTTTTTGGGTAGACTTTACTTGAAGTAATCTCCAAAGGAAAATACTCACCTAGCAGACTTTAATCTTCTTGATCATCTCAGACTTTGCCCGACATGATCTTATAAGAATCCTTGTTCTTCAATGGTCCCTTCAACTCATTGCTAGAAAATAGCTTATAAGCAAAGTGTGTTAGGTAGCACTGTACCCTGCTTGAGTTGAACCCTGCCCGATGTTAAGAGATCTTTACTCACATCAAGTTTACTCGGACCACTGTATTATTGATGAATACCTTGCCCGATCTTCCAATCACTTGGCTTCATGAGCTTGGTTAGCCAAGAGCTTACCCGGAGGTAAACCTTACTCGGCTATGAAGAACAATCCTACTAGACATAGTGATCCCTGCCCGGGTATACACTAAAGAAGAGTTCTAGAAGATAACCTTGCCCGATGGACAAAATACCTTGCTAGGGTAGGAAAACCTTGCCCGGAAATCCAAGTGTGTTCGGATTTCCATACTTAGCGATTCCAGAGGAGGTTGAGAAGATTCCAATCTTCATTATACATCTCTTAGGTCAAATCTTGACTCAGCAATCTCTCCCTAGATTGGAACACCTCAGCTGTCCCAAAACACTTCTACAGTTACTTACACATAGTCAAAATACACATCAAATCAAAATCAAATTTTACATATTCATAAAGTCAAACAATTACATATTCAAAATTCTGTCCGAAGACATTACATAGCAAAGCCTATTCTAAGAATTTTATCTTCTCCTTGCATCATAGGCTGCTTGTCTTCTATTGACTATCACTGTTCCTGCTCTTTGCTTAAAGATAGAAAGGATATGATAATGAGTGTGACTTTCAGGAATATCCATATTCCTTATATCTCTAAGATCTTCGTCATGCAGATAGGTCAGGTCTTCATCCTTCTTTATTATTCCCAAAATAAGCCCATCTGAGTTTCGAAGAACATAGTGGCCATCGTTTTCTTTATATTCAATTTCAGCTATGATGCCATTCTTCTGAACTGTGTAATTTGGGCGTGACATTCGTCTTCCAATTCTTATACATGTATTCATATTTTCACAGGAGATTTTTATTTTTCACAGAAAACTGATAATTCAATTAAGCACTACTAATCTTTTTCATTCTTGTTGCTCTTCTTGTTCTATCCTGCTTTGTCAGCTTCCAACTTTTCTTTTCTTACAAAAATGGAAATCCCTTGTCAACTTCACTTCTCAGATACTTGGAAAGTTCATTTTGTTGTCTCCCGGTCAACTTGTTTCTATCATGATAATCATACAAATTAAGTGTTGCCATTTTCTCCAATTGTTCTCTTGAATACTCAGCAAAATCCTCTCTGAATACAATATCTCTCAATTTTCTGCTTTCCATAATCACTTTCAAAGACACAGAGACTGAGTCAAAGTAGAGAGTTCTTGGAAGATCCACATTGGATTGTGGTCTTGCTTCTATTTGGGATCCGGCTCTACTTGATTCACCTCTACCTGCTGTTATGTGCTTCCTTGAGATAGGAGGCCTAAATGGGATATATTTCATTGGTTTGCTAGGCCTTACCTTGAAAGTTTTTATGAACATTGATTCTATCATTTCAGCAGGGAGGTTGATGAGTTCTGCAAAGTTTTCTCTTGCCTCTTTACACGGTCTCAAAATCATTTTCACTACCCCAGGATTATTCGACAACCCTACAGGCACAAATCTCCCTTCTATAAAACTTCTGGGGGTATCACCCTCCAACAAGACTTTTTCCCACTCGGCCTTTTGCACATAAAAAATTTCTTTCAAATCATCTCTACTCAAAGAAGTAAACATATCCACATCCATTCCCCTTTGATTCACCATTATACCCCTTAGTATTTTGATCATTTCTTCATTTTCCCATGGAGTAATAGGTTCATCAACTGATTCAGGTTTCACTTCCATTGGGATTGGGGTTTCATCAGCAGTTGCCTCTTTTGATTTTTCTTTTTTCAACTTGGGCCTTTTGTTTCTCCCTAAGTGTCATGATTTTTCTTTTCTTTGCAGGGGGTTCATCTTGATCTCCCCTTGTCTATATAATAGATGGCTCAGGTATCACCCTCTTCAACTGATCTTTCTTTATAAATTTGTTGTGGAGTGACTCAACAGCAGCCTCAGTTAGGCTATCCACTGCTTCTGGTGCCATTCCATTACTCATCAAGTAACCACATTTTCCATCAAATTTTTCTTTCAGGACTTCCAGTTTCTTAGCTAGTTCATTTTCTTTTACAAATTTTTCTTTGATTTCTTCTCTGGTGTGTTATTGTAAGCATCTCTGAGCTGGTCAACCTTAAAATGTGACAAATCTTTTTCAGAATAGCCATATTTTCTCAGATAATCTCTATACTTTTGGCCATCTTTGTTCTTCTGTTGTATAAGTTTCTCAATAGTGTCCCTTTCTTTGTCCAATCTTTTCTGTTGTTGATCATCATTCAATGAAGCTATGATTTCAAAGCTTATTCCATAACTTCTCAGTTTAACAACCAAAGGATTTTTCCTCTTAGCATCAATCAAACTCCGCTCAATGCTTCTTCTTTGATCTTCAGTTATTGTTACTTCAGGAGCTACAACATTAGCACTTTCAACATTTTCCTGATTCCTTCCATTGTCATCATCATCATCACTATCAGATTTATCAAATTCATCCTCTTCCTCTGTTGTTTCATTGACTGCATCAATTTTAGGTTCATCTGCATTTGGGATATCAGGACCTCGAACATTTGGGACTCCTTCAACTACTTCTCCTGGTTTTAAGGTTTGTAAAGGGACTGCCCTTATAGGACTTGCTTGCTCTTCATTCCATCTTCCCTTTTTGACTGACTCAGCTCCTCCATCCTGATCATAAGTTTTTCTTTTTCTAGTATACTTCTTTCCATATCTTGAATCATCTTCACATTCTGAATCAGATGGCTTCTGTCTGATATCTTCTCTCAGTTGTTCAGCCCATTTTTTTTGCAAAAATTGTTTCAACTGATTCAACAATTTCTTCAAAGTTTAATTCCATATTCACATTCTTTTCTGGATCATTTTTAGAGTTTGTTTCATTTTGGGCCTGACTGAATTTGCTCAAAACCACAGCAAGTGTATTATCCACTTCCTCAGTTCTTCTTAAATTGATCAACGTCTCAATCACAATTTAATCATCATCCTCCTCGTCATTAAGAACTTTTGAAATGTTGGCTTGATCAGTTAGAACTTCCTACTCTGGCAATTCCAAAGGATTCATGGTTAGGACAATGTGTTCCCTCTCCCATGTTTCATTTATGACTTGTTGCAATCTCCTGGCAGTAGTAGTGGCTTTATCTTCTTCCACATTCATCCTTTCTTTAGCAAGATCTGCCCTAACAGGCTCTTCTTTATAGACTTTTGCCTTTCCTTTATCCAATATTCTTTTCAATTCTTCTTCAGTTTCAAAGACATAATCATCAATCTCTTTGTCCAACTGATCTATCTCTATGTCATGCACTACCCTCTTGGAGCTTTTAGGTTGTTCAATTTCAGGTTCAGTTAGTGTAGGCTCCTCAATAGCAGCATTATCATTAATAATTACATCAGTTTGTCCTTCAGTCAAAGTATTAGTGACCACATCAGTGGTAGCCACATTTTCATCAATATTCAACATTTCATCTTCAACCTCAATCTCCTTCTCTTCTGTTCCCTCATCCTCATCTCTGTTCAATACATTCAAAATTTCATTACCAGCATCATAGTTCTGCTGATTTTCTTCAGACTCATCAGCTTCATAGTCCTCTTCTGATATTAGTCTTTCACTACTTTCTTCAGAGGCTTCATATGCATTCAATAAACAAGTCAAACCATCATAGATTGACATTACTCCAACATCTGTCATCACAACATCATCAGTCCTTACAACATCATTAGTTGGCTCAATTATATTCTCCTCTGTTTTGGGGCAGCTGAGGTCTTCTCAACCTCCTACTCCAGGGTTTGAATTCGTTCATGAGCAACAGCTAACTGAGCCTTCAGCTAATCATTTTCTTTTCTTAATTTAGAATTTTCTCCTTTCAGATCAATGTTTTGGAAAATAAGGTCAAAATTTCTTTGTTGTAGGGAGGCATTTGAAAGAGGTGTATCAGATGGTGATGTTTGAGTTTGGGGTTGTGTTTGAGGTTGGGGTTGGATTTGAGGTTGGAGTTGGATGGGCATGGGAGTGGGTGGCGATTGAGTAATTTGGTCATTTATTAGTGGAGAGGAATGTGGTGGAGTTTGGGTTATGGTGGGTGGGGTGATTGTGGTGGTGATTGGTTTAGGGTGGGTGGTGGTGAGTTAGGTGGTGAGTGGTTTAGGGTGGGTGGTGATGAGTGAGGTGGTGAGTGGTTTAGGGTGGGTGGTGGTGAGTGAGATGGTGTGTCAAGTGGTGTGGTTGGTTTTATTGGTGTGATATGTGACTCCCCCTGATGTTGTACATCATCAAAATTGGCATCTCCTCCTTCTGCCAAACCAGCACCAATAGCATCTCTCCTCTCATTATTCCCACCATTACCAATATTGCCATCATCTCCAGTATCTCCTTCATTATCCCCATCATCATTTGCATTCTATTCAGCTCCATCACCATCGGAGTCATCATCTTAATCATTGTCATTCGCTACAACTTGTTCCTCTTCAGCTAACAACTGATGTAAATGAGGAATTAGGAGATCATCAACCATTAGCCATGGTAGATCTTCATGTACAATATTTGGGTTGAATCTGTTGGTACCGCTTGATATTGTAATTCTCTAATATGTATCCGGATTTTGCAGTGAATGTGTGATTCCAGTAACAGGTAAATCTTCCAACTCCTTGTTAAAAATGATTTGTAGAAATCTGGGATATTGCAGGAATCTATCATGTTCTGCCTTCTTCTGGTTGCCCACCAGTCCTTCAAAGATCATCTTCGAATAATTGAAAGGATATCTGAATAAGACAGCAACTGTTGCATTAGCTAAATCCCTACTCATGAGGGTCCATGATCCCTTTCGAGGGGCAAAACCCTGAATGATATGATGAATTACATATCAATATAATAAGGGGAACATTCCTTTCTGGAATTGTCCTTTGTGAACAGTCCCCTGATAACTCATCATTTGACTAAATATTCTGAAAAGTTGAGCAATCGTCAAATGAAGTGAATCTGGGTTATCATCGTTCAACCTCAAGCATCTTCTGATTACTCCTTCATCTATCCGAATTTCTTGGTTTGCTACAGTGGCTTCGATCCCTTTTCCGTTAACATCATCAAAGAATCTTGCTGATCGCCAAAAATCAAGTGAGTGATTTCTGTAGATCGTAGGATATTTAGTCAAAGCCAAATTAACGTTGGATCTTTGTAGCCATCTTATCATTACTGCAACTTCTTCATTGGACGAAATGACTCGCAACAAGGCACACATGTTGTGCTTATGCTCAAAAGGATATTTTGGTGGGTTATCATCTGCCATATTTGAAAAAGACATAATCAAACACATTCAAAGAGGAAATTAGTCCTAAAGTTCACAACTTTAACTAGTTTCAAGTTATAAATTTGAAGAATAAAGAAAGAAATGTCATTAAGAACCTGATCTTCGACAAGTTTATAACCTATACATAAAACAGAGATTTTAGTAAACATGAATAATCAGTGCCCATTATCACTTAATCGTGATCGGAAAACAGTTATATATTGCTTACCGAGTCGGATTGTGAGGGCTGACAATTAAGGTTTGGATTATTTTGAATGCGATAAGTCGGTTAGGTTTCTTTAGAGAGCAATCAGTGGAAGGAGAGAGAGAGAGGGAAAATAATGTTGAAAAACTCCTCTCACTCCCTCTTATATATCTTTTAAAAGTGGGTTTTAAATGCATTTTGTCGTTTAGTGAGTTAATAGCTGTCATATAATAATCTTATCCATTCAAAGTTCTAACACCTAAAAACCTTACCCGATAAAAGTAGAATATCAAACCCTGCCAGAAAATGTTCATTATAGAATATACAAGGTTTGCCTGGTCCCTTCCACTTAAAGCTTACTCGATTTAGTCAATTAACAATTTATGAAAAGTAAATTTTAAATTAAATGAAGGAAGCTTACTTGAAATACAAGATTGCTTGAGAACTGAATCACAAGATGAATAATCAAGTATAAAATATCAAGTAGGCAACTTTGCTAGGAATTAGTTAAGATGCCCAAATATATTAAACATACTTCCAATTGCTAACCTTACTAGAATAATATAATAATACAGTTAAGCACATACCTTACCCGAATGACTTAGCCTATCGCAAACCTTACCCAAACAATGTTAACAACTTAGTCGAGTATACTTTGATACAAAGTATGCCCGAAAAATCTTCAAGAAATACAAAGTGTGCTAGGAATGGATTCCTAACACAAAGTGTACCCGGTCACTTGAAATTACCAAGTATATTGAAGGAACATATGAAAATTCAAAGTGTGCCCAAATATAAGCGTGCCCGGGAAATAAGGTTTACCCGAAAACACTTGTAATTTCAAAGAATCATATTCACAAAAACACATAGCTTGCTAGAAATGAATTTTAAACAGTAAAACAAACACCTAAGTGTGCCAGAAAGATCAAAATCACTATAGCTTGCTAGAATATCATATTCAATCATAAATAATCAGGCTTGCCCGGAAAGTGACTAGAATAGTAAACTACCCGAAAAGTATCAAGTACTTCAAAGCATGCCAAAATTACTAAACTTAGATAAAGACCTTTAAGTGTACCCGGAAAGGTTATAAAGCATGAAACCTTACCCGAAATTACATAGTCAACCTATTTGCAGGTAAAATGCTACACCTTTTTCTTTAAACACAATATCAGATATATTTATCGTTGAAAACTCATTGTTTAAGAGCAAATGGTGCATTTAGAGATCAAATTTCAGTTATGATTCTTTTCAAAACGATTTCTTTTCTTTTGCTGAAATGATCTCATTCATGGGATCATATTGACTAAGTAGCTTTCTCAATACTTCATTCTCAGCATTATTATGACAATATAGACAGGTTAACAACAGGTATAAACTTAACATGAATTTCATCTCTTTGGTGATATGATTAATTAAATTTCAATTAATATGCACAATTCTTAATGGATAACACATGTAGTTTTCTGATGCTCCTTATCTATTCTCAAGGCTTATTTGGCTTTCTCCAGATCACCCTAATTTGACCTTGACCCCCCTGGATATTGTCAAAATTTCAATGACAGAACATATGTGAGGTTGAACGTTGGACTTACAGGCCACGCTAGTCGGACTTACAGGCCTTTCATTCGGAATGTTTAAAGGACTTATATGATTGCCTCCACCCCTTTAGTTCTAAAATTAACCCTCATGTTTGCATTTTCTTTTAAAATGGTTTGTGAACATTAATAAACTTTTGGTTGATAAAATATTTAAAAATTATGTTGTTCACAGTTGTTCTTTGTGATTCTTTTAAATCAGACATTTCATTTTGATGACCAAATACCCACAAGCTTGTGTATGACTGGATAATCACTTTTTTGCCTATCATTTGGAAAGATTTATATAGGAACATGCATAGAAAACAATGTAACTCCACATAAGACATAGCAGTTTCTTTATGTTTATATCACCTTAGATTTACACATCATGAGAAAGCAACCATACATGTTAATGACTGTATTAAGTGCCCTTTTGGCCTATTAAATCCATATGATTTTCTAGTTAGTCAATGTACTATCATTTCCCATATTAAAATAGTTTTAAATTCAAACACCCCAATATCTCTTATTAAACTGGTAAATGGTTATCCTATTTGACAACAAGTGGTCAACAGGACCAAACATATATGTAAGTATATGTCCCTTCAAATCAGAATTATTGACATAGTTTTAAGTGAATGAATAGAAAAAAGTTACCGTTTGCCCCAAATGCTTTCAGTTTTCCAGGTTAATTATCCTATCAATTCTGAGAAGAGGTCACAGGACCAACATATACATGTATATGCCTTCCCAACTTGTGCAAATGACATAATTTTAAGCAAATGTAACTTTTTGAGACTTTTCATTGAAAATCTTTTTAAGCTTCTTTAAAGTTTGAACTGAATAGTATTATCATATATCTACACCATTAACAACTTGCTCTGTGTTATCAAAATTAGTTTTGATCAAAAGTTTTTCTTTGTAGTTTCAGTTTAGCATAAAATTTTTGAAATGAAAACACATTTTGACAAAAGAACAAGCATAACATAAAAAAATCATGATCATCAATGACATCATTAAAAATAAGCGTACTTCACACAATTCTGAGTCTAACAAATCCTAACAACATTACCTGATCAGATTACTCACATATTCAAACAATCATAACATTAGATAAGCATTTAATCAATTTAGACAATTCAAACTACTTATCATAACATCAAAACAGTTAACTGACAAGCAATCATAAGCATCAATGACACCTAATTTGCACATATAAACATTTAAGCATATATCAGTCAACATCAAACATGTATCATATTCAAACATATTCACACAACATTCAATATGTGTGACCTCTATTAATATAATCAATCAGCACATAGAGGCACAGATTTAAGCACACATCCTTAATCAGACTTCATCGAAGTTGATCATCCCCAGGGCCTTCAAAGGAAAGTTAAACCTGGTTCTGTCAAGTGGTTTGGTGAACAGGTCAGCCAAGTTGTCACTTGTATCAACTCTTTTCATTTCAATCAAACCTTTTTCACTGCAATCTCTTATGAAGTGATGTCTGATTTCAATGTACTTAGTCTTTGAATGTTGGACTGGATTCTTTACCGTAAAATATGCAACAGTATTATCAACAAAAATTGGAGTGTTCAGAAAATTCTAACCATAGTCCAGCATTTGGTTCTGAATCTAGAGAACTTGGGTACAGCAAGCAGATGCAGCAATGTATTCAGCTTCTGCAGTTGATATGGACACAGTGGTATGCTTCTTACATTGCCATGACACTAGCCTGTCTCCCAGAAATTGACATCCACCTGAGGTTGACTTCCTCCTCATGTTGCACCCATCATAATCACTGTCCGTGTAGGCTATCAAATCAAAAGACTGGTTCTTTGGATACCAAATCCCCAAGTCTGGTCTTCCTTTAAAATATCTAAAAATTCTCTTAACTGCATTCATGTGAGAAACTTTTGGACTTGACTGGAATCTCGCACAGACACAAACAGCATACATAATGTCAGGTCTTATAGCAGTAAGATACATCAGGGATCCAATTTTGGCTTTATATTCATGCTCATCCACAAGCTCCCCCTTTTCATCAGCTATCATCTTTTCTTTTGTGTACATTGGAGTTGAAGCCGTTTTGAAGTCATGACATTTGAACTTATTCAAAATGTCCTGCACATATTTAGTTTGGTAAATGAAAATCCCATTAGTTTTTTTGTTGAACTTGCAGTCCCAGAAAAAAGTTCATTTCTCCCATAGAGCTCATACTATATTTGGATTTCATCACCCCTTCAAACTCCATACATATTTGTTCATTGGTTGAACCAAAGATGATATCATCTACATAGACTTGTAACAGCAGCAAATCTGATCCTCTCTTTTTGTAGAAGAGTGTCTTGTCAATAGCTCCCCTTTGGAAACCATTTTCAAGCAGATGGTTTGACAACTCATTATACCATGCTCTAGGAGCTTGATGCAATCCATACAAGGCTTTATTTAACTTATATACCCTATTAGGATACACACGATCCTCAAAACCTGGTGGTTGAGTCTCATATACCTCTTCATCAATCTTTCCATTTAGGAATGCAGATTTGACATCAAGTTGGAATACCTTGATATTCTTTGAGGCAGCATAAGCAAGAAAAATTTTTAAGGCTTCTAGTCTTGAAATTGTTGTAAAGACTTCCTTAAAATCAATCCCTTCTTCTTGTAGGCATCCAAGTGCAACAAGTCTAGCTTTATTCTTAACCACAATGCCCCTCTCATCCCTTTTATTTCTGAAAACCCATTTTGTTCCAATAGCATATCAGTTTCTTGGCCTGTCAACAAGATCCCAAACATGTAGATCTCTAAAATGAGCCAACTCCTCTTACATATCTTCTACCCACTTGTTGTCCTTTAGAGGTTGAACAATGTTCTTTGGTTCTATCTGGGACAGAAAGCAGGAATACAAACAGATGTTTGCAGATTCAGAATGACTTCTTTGTAACTCTTTCATGTATATCTCCAATGATGTTTTCAGAAGGATGATTCTTTTCAACATAAGGGGTTTGAACTACCATATCTGCAGACATATTTGTGTCAATATTTGATTCATTGAGATCTGGTTCCTCAATGATCAATTCTGTTTCAGCATCATGAAACTCTGGTGCTTCTTCATTATTTTGTCTTGAGGTAGATGCACCATTTTTTTCCATATTCAATCTTTCAAAGTGATCTTGAAATCTTGTTGTTGATACAGCTTCTTCTTCTTCACTTGTTTGGATTCTAGGGTTTCCCTCATTCTGAACTTGATCATTTTGCACTTCTTGATAGTCTTGGATGTTTTCTGCATGATCATGTTCTGGACTGTGATTGTTCTCTTGAGTATTGTCTTGGACTTGTTCAACAATTTCAATTGAGGGATCCTTTATAAATGTATATTCCCTTTCTCTACCTGCAACCTTCTTCCATAACTTCTCCAAGTCCAATGTTCTCTTATTTTTCTCTTCAATTACACTGGTCTTGTAGAAAGAATCATCAAAGTCTTCAGGATAAATCTTGAATGACTTGATCAATTTTTCAAGGTCAAACGGCCATGCTGCACCATCAACTGTGTTGAACTGATTTTCATTAAAGATTATGTCAGATGATTCAATGACACTCAAATGATCTTTCCCATATACCCTATAGGATTTTGAGTGTGTAGAGTATCCAACAAAGAAGCAATCCAAGGATTTTGCTTGAAACTTGTTTAAATAGTCCTTGGTGTTCAAAAGTGAACATTTGCATCCAAAAGGCTTGAGAAACTTGATGTAGGGTTTTCTATTAAAGAATATTTCATATGGAGTCTCGTTGTGTCTTTTGTTGAGAAGTACCCTGTTATGAACATAGCAGGCTGTATTAATGGCTTCAGCCCAAAATGTAATTAGTAAGTTAGCATCTTCTATCACCGTTCTTGCAGCTTCATTGAGTTTCCGGTTTCTTCTTTCTGCAACACCATTCTGTTCAGGAGTTCTAGGAGCTGAGAATTGTTGTAGTACCATTGTCACTTCTCATCACTTTCACCCTCTTATCAAGTTGGTTCTCAATCCTTGTCACACAACCCTCAATCAATTCTGCAGTCTCATATCTTGTACTCAGGAAATAAACCCAATTGTATCTTGAATAATCATCAATAATCACTAGACAATATCTCTCTTTCCTATGCTTGGGACACTCACGGGACAAAAGAGATCCATGTGAAGTAATTCAAGCACTTGATCAATTGAATTGATGAGTTTTAACTTATGAGTTGACTTGTGCTCTTTGCCTTTTTGACATGATATACAATTATCATCCAATTTGAACTCCCTTGTAGGTAGGCCAATTACATGCTCACCCTTCACAAGTTTGTTCATGTTTTTCAAATTTACATGACACAATTTTCTATGCCACAAATTTGACTCATTTTCAGTGGTTTTATAAACAAAACATGCACCACCTCTTGAAACAACTTCTTTCTTGTTGAGCTGATACAAGTTGTCATTTCTTGGTGTCATCATCATAATCATGTCAGGTGGGATCACAAGTTCATATCTTAAAATGAAACAATGTGAGTCATCAAAACCAACTTTATAACCTTTTATCACACATCTGTGATATGCTCAACAGGTTATATTGCAGCCCTTCAACATAGAACACATTGTCAAATGAGACTTTTCCATTTGTTAAATGTCCCTTTCCCACTATCTTTCCACCATTCTCATCACTGCCAAATGCCATAGGACCTTCAAACTTCTCTTCATAATTAACAAGTGACCTCTTTTCACAAGTCATGTTCCTAGAACATCCACTGTCCATATACCACACTTCATTCAGTGGAGAGGACTGTTCCTGCACAAATCAACGAAGTTGATTAGTTAAGTGATGAAGTGCAAGCTATTTGAACTTGCAAAACATCAATTTCATTTTCAGTAGCAGCATCGGGTGTGAGTGTTATGGGATAAGGATCTTCATGTGTTAACTCAAGATTATCATAACTGTCAGTTTCATAACCACACTCTCTTGGAGTTTTCACAAATGAAGTTGTGTTCTTGCATTTTCCAGATGCACTATCATCTTCTTGCACAACATAATCTTTATTTTCAGAATAATCTCTTACATCTACTATTTCATTCATCTTAGTTTCAACCTTGGGTTTCCAAAGGAATCCTTGAGGTTCATAACCATGTTTCATCAGAAATTTTTCATCACCATTTTTAGAAAAGATACCCCTGTTTCTTGTTTTCTCACTACTTGGTGATCCTTGAGAATCATCAGATTTTACTGATTTTGTGTCTTGTTTAAAGACAATTCTCAATGGTTGACCATTCTTCTTGACAACTTGTTCAGACTTCTTAGGAGACATGCTTCTTCTTACTGGTGTAGTCACATGTTTCTTTGTCTTGACATCAGTTTTCTTTTCTTTCTTTGTCTCCTCAGTTGATTTCAGACCATCTTCACTTATGGTTTCATTTCCACACACCTTTCCTTTTCCCATGTATGCATCATACTTTTGCTTGTACAAAACAAAGTCTTTCCCATACTTTGTTTCATCTGGAACATGAAAAGGCTTGAATTTGAATCTCTCATTACAAGAGTCAATGTGGTGACCATATTCATCACATTTCTTACACCAAACCTTTCCTTTGTATTTTTCATGATCACTCCCTTTCTTGAACCTTTCACTTGGTTTGGGTGCTTTGACTCCAAGAGTCTTCGGATTTTTTAAACCATCAAAATCAATTGAGAAGGGTACAAACTCCTGAATCTTGATGTCTTGTCTTTCAGTTTTGCTTTTGACAAAGACAATCTTCTTCATAATCATTGGTTCCTCATCAATGCTTTCTTTATATCTTAACTGCCTCTTCTCATATTCTTTCAAAGTTTCCACTTCCCCAATATCAAACACCTCATGACTAGAGAATATTGGATAAAAAGGGATAAAGTTTTCAACATCAACTGTGTTAGTCACATTTTTCTTGTTGTTGATCTTTATCCTTTCCAATACAGCCTTGCTTGGTGGCCTTACTGCACAGTAGCTTATCTTTTTCTTCTCACATATGTCAAAGGACGCATGCTCTCTATTCATTCTTTCATTTTTTTTCTTCATTCTTGGTGTGACAGGTGGATACAATGGAAGTTTATCAATTGATTCTGGTTTCTTCAATCTTCTTCCCCTTTAGTAGCTTGGATTTCTTCATCAGTGATCTGATCACTCAAGTCACTTAATTCATCTGCATTCAGATCATCAGAATCAAAATCATCTTCTGAGACTTGCACTCCAATTGACTTTTTTTCTTTCACTTCTTCCTTTTCCATAAATTCTCCTTCTTTATTCACCTTAACATTCTTGTAAAGATCAACAAATTCTTCTTTATCTTGAAGGACATCTCTGAATTGTTGTAGATATGCATCTCTCTTCTGTTTGTCAACTTTGGGCTTAAAGTTGTTGTTGAATGGTGGTCGAACAGCTTTGTATTTGTCTTCCTCTTTCACTTGGTTCAGAATACCACAAATGTTTCCTGTGGAAACCAAGTTTTTCATAAATTCATTCTCAACTTGCAGTTTTGTGTTCTGTACCTTTTCTTCAACAATCATCCTTTTCAGTCCATCTATCTTAGTGATGTATCTCGTTTGAGCTCTTTAACTGATCATACAATCATCTTCCGAACTCTTTATTTTCTCTTCATTAATCAATTCACTTGCCTCATACCCATTGATGATACTTTGTTTCCTAAAACACTCACCCTCCAGCTTTCCTACTTTTATAGTTAACTAATTTATAGTTTCATGTAAATCAACTATAGGAGTAGAGTGTACCCGAGATTATGTACCAGCCTCTTTCTCAGCAATGGCCATCAAAGCAACATTTTCTCTTGAGACGTCCTCTTCATGGTTGCTCCAGTCAAAATCACCTTCTTGCTGTGCAGCCAAAGCTACACTCCCTTGATTTCTTGGTTGACTTTGATTGGTTCTATTTGAGCTAGTTGGAGCAGTTTGAAGGCTTTGGTTGTTGTTTCTTTGAAAACTCTGATTCTGAGGCACAACTTGTTGATTGTTCATTTGAGTCTGTTGAAAGTTGTTGAAGTTGGGATTATAGTTGTTGAAGTTATTGTGATTGTTGTTGTTGAAATTGTTGTTTCTTGACTGATTCTGTTGGTACTGTTGCTGATGCTGCTGATTTCTTTGTTGATTCTGAAACTGATTCATCTGAAAGTTTCTTGGCATGTTGCACTCTCCGGCAAAATGACCTGGCTGTTGGCAGTTATAACAGATGTCTTTTGACTTGTTAAAACCAATTCTTTCATTTGGTCCTAATAGAAGTGATCTACCAGTCCTGTTGTATAACCTCTTGCTTCTAAGTGCCAACATGGCAGCTTGCCATTTCAAATCCATGTCCTTCAAATCATCAGCATCTATCTGCTCTAAATCATCTTGAACAATGCTTGTATGACCCATATTCTTTGCTAAAAAAACATTATAAGACTCAGTGAACATTGAGAGCAATCCATAGTTGGCAGATCCATGACTTCCATTGCCACCAACAAAAGGTGAATGTCCACTTGCCATTGAGGTTGAATCACTGTCTTCTAAGAGTTGGACATTGAACCATGATTGGTTTTGTGGGTTGCTTGAACTACTACCAACAAAAGCTGTAGGTGTATCAACACCATGTTCAATTGGTTCCTCTATGATGGGAATCTGTTGTTGGTTTTTGGTTGATAAGTTTCCCATAGGTGCAATGAGAGCATTGGTCACCTGGAAACATGGCTTCTCTTCTTTGATCATTTCATTTTCAATCATCTCAATTTCAGCAGCTTGAAGGAAGCAGACTACATCATCTATCTTTAAATCATTAAAGTTGGGTTTTTGAAGGATGAACTTGCAGGTAGTGTACCATTCCTTCGGCATTGAATTGAGTAACTTGGGGTTCAAATCAAAATCAGTCATCACATTATCAGTTGTTCTAAACTCATTCACAATTGCTAGAAATCTTTCTAGAATTGACTTCAATATTTCTCCATCCTTGTACTTAAATCTTTCTAGCCATTGCTTGAGCCTTTGTTTCTTTATGTTCTTCAGTTCAGTGTTACCCTCATACATCTCAAGGATTGCATTGTACATTGCCTTAGCAATTGTGTGATGTGCAACCTTGGTCAAAATCTCCAAAGACAGTCCTAGCTTGATCATAGCTAAGGCCCTGTCATACACCTTCCTCAATCTTTCACGCACATCAGCAGTTGCATTTGCACCTTCAGTGTTATCATGTGGAAAATTCTTAATCGAATTCCACATATCCACATCTTTATAGCAAACGACTGCTTTAAATAAAACTTTCCATTTTGTGAAATTTTCCGGTAATATGCAGATCTGGACGAAAATGAAGAATAGAGCAGCTGACGTCACTCTTCAATGAAACAGTGTTCTGCTTACGTCATTGTTCTTCAACAGATCTTCAATTAGCAACAAATTCTTTACCCAAATTAGCAACAAACAAGCTCTGATACCACTTGTCAGTCCCGAATAATCACACACAATCTCACAATCAAGTCATAACTCACACAATAAATGTGTCGACAAGGGAGTTAATGAAATTTGCTATTTTAGAAAAGAAAATTTTTTGTTGAAGGCGGAATAAATAACAAACAGTGTAGTTGCTGAAAGATTAATAACAGTTAACTAACACACAAGAATCACTCAAAATATTTCCATTCATATAATATAAATCATACAAATGTTAATCGATCTAGGGTTTCTTGATGGAAAGTTATGTCCGTACTATTCTATGACAGCCGTCACGCTCAACAAATATTCTCTCAATAGTCTCTATCCGTTTGTCTTTGAGGCGTGCCCTAATATATTCCTTTTACAGGCCTGACACCTCAAGACAGCTGTCATTCCATCTAGAAACCCTAAATATAAAATACATATTCAAATTACATATTCAAAACTATGCTAAGTGTAAAAACAGGTCTTCCGGGTAGACTTTGCATAAGTTATCTTCTCCGGGTCGGCTTGTGCCTTGTTTTCCTCGCGTAGATCTGGTAACTTTGAAGTGTTCTTGGAAACAGTTTTCCGGGTAGACTTTACTTGGTAGCGGACTTCAATCTTCTTGATCATCTCAGACTTTGCCCGACATAATCTTACGAGCAACCTTGTTCTTCAATGGTCCCTTCAACTCCTTGCTAGAAAATAGCTTATAAGCAAAGTGTGCTAGGTAGCATTGTACCCTGCTTGAGTTGAACCCTGCCCAATGTTAAGAGATCTTTACTCACATCAAACTTACTCGGACCACTGTATTATTGATGAATACCTTGCCCGATCTTAAAATCACTTGGCTTCATGAGCTTGGTTATCCAAGACCTTACCCGGAGGTAAACCTTACTCGGCTATGAAGAACAATCCTGCTAGACATAGTGAACCTTGCCCGGGTATACACTAAAGAAGAGATCTAGAAAATAACCTTTCCAGATGGACAAAATACCTTGCTAGGGTAGTAAAACCTTACCCGGAAATCCAAGTGTGTTCGGATTTCCATACTTAGCAATTCTAGAGAAGGTTGAGAAGATTCCAATCTTCATTATACATCTCTTAGGTCAAATCTTGACTCAACAACGAATCAGCTGATTCGTTTCCTTTGAATATGTGTCTATTCTTTGTATACAGGGAACTGTGAAGAACGATTCAGTTTCATTCGTTCAAACTCTTTCACCCTACTAAGCAAACTCTCGCAATATTTTCCAGAAAATTCGACCCTCATTATATTTGTTTTTTATCATCTTCTAAGCATCTTAAGGTATTGAGGATCATCACGTGATGTTTTTCGTCGATTTATATGAACATCTAATGAGTCTGTTAAAAGATTCAAGTAACGGGTTTTAACTTATAAACAAAAACATTAATTAACCCAACTTAGATTGAATTATTGTCAAAATGTTAATTATAAATATGTTATCGATACATTTTCGAGATGATTTGTGTGTTTTGTAGGTCATTACATCATGTATTATGGTGTAATTGAATCTGGGTTAAATGTTTGACCTTCAATGTTCTTCTCAATTTTGACTTTGACTCCAGAAAGTCAAAATTGAACATTATTGGTGCCCATTCGTTATAGGCTAACGAAATGCAACTCATTCATGTTCAGTTCGTTAATGATAACTTAACGAATCAACCTCATTCGTGAAAAATGATAACGAATTACTTCATGTTCATTAATTAATTCATTATCTCTTTGTCAAGTGATTTGTTATGTCTAGTTCGTATTCTTTCCATGATAACGAATTAACCAATTCGTTATAACGAAGTTCCCAATTTGTTATAGCGAATCAGAAAGAATAACAAAATATTGTTAAATTTATTTTAAATATTTTAAAAAAAACAAAAAAGAATTATTATAATAATATTTATATATTTTTTTTTCATTTTTACTAAATCTCGGATTTTTATGTTTTCTCAGTAATGGTAGACGAAATAGTTCAAGATATTCCCGCTGATGTGTTGTAAAACACACCTATTTTTCGCACCTTTTTATCACGTTTTAAGTGCTTAATCGTTTAATAAATTAATGATTTTAACTTGGTTTTACAAATGTTATTATTTTGTGTAGGTTACGAGTTTTAAAGGAAAAAAGGTTCGGGTTTTTGAAGACATTGGAGGCCTTTTTGATCAAATCTTGAAGAACCAACTTGAAGCCCGACCCAAGCCCACAAGTGTAGACCATTACACTCATATTATATATTATGCATTAAAAAAATAAAAACCCTAACACTCCTACATAGTGCCTTTCGGACAGCTTGAAGAAAAAGGAGTTTGTTGCATATGTTTGGTCGGATAGGATTTGTTTGTGATTGTGTTTCTTGTAAGGAGACATAACATTATTTTTGGTTTGTGTGGTGGGGTTTAATCCCACGGCCAGCAGCTAGGGTGGATTAGAAGCAATACAAAAAATATATAACCTAACTACTTGGGCAGAACTTTCGATCGGGCACCCCTTCATCACCAAAAATTGAATTTTGCATTGTGGTGAGCCAAGTGGAAGAAACAGAGAAGGACAAGCACTAGGGTATTATTATTCTTTGTGTTTTTGTTATTTCAAAGCTTATAAACATGTTGAATACTCTTAATTTTGCTTTGTTTTCATTTATTTTTATGAGTAGCTAAACTATTTGTACTACCTTGGTTGAGATGAATATTGATAATGCTTGACAGTTTATTTGGTTTTAATTAATTACACGACATATTATTATTGAAAAGCTTTATTTAATTTAATCTTTGATGTGTTAAAATATTGTTTTTATATAATTATTGTTTGAGATTCCGTGTTTGACTTTGATTGATTAATTGCGTGTCGTTTGGTTAGAGTTCTACGTTTAGGTCTTAGACTTGGTGTTTTTTATCTGTTTGTGGTTAGCGCGACCATAGGATTCTTGTGGGCGATTAATTATTAAAATTTAACAGGTTCACCTTCCTTGCGACCGAGAGGTAATAGGGATTTGGTTTGTCTCGCGTCTTTATTCGGTTAGGTTAGAATTGCGCGAGAGCGAGTTTTGGTCTTATCCGGTTTAGTTTTGTGTGCAAATATGTGTCTTAGATCAAGTTAAATATTGTTACCCCTTTATCCCTATAATTGCTAGTACCAATTTTAATTGGGTTTGTGTCGTTGAGTCCGAGAGGAGACGCGTCATTTGGGTACCTTAGTAATCTTTTTATCGGTGCATTTATTCAATTTTCTTAAATATATGAGGGTTAGTTGGTGAGACCGAGAGGTAATCTAGCGAACTTTAATGAGCCTTAGTTGATTATTTTAAGATTTCGGTGTCGTGTGATTAGTTAATTTCGTTTGCCGTTGAACCGTCAATAGGATTCTTGCCTAGGTAGTCGTTTCTCCATATTCGTTAAAACCTCGTTAGTTGTGTTAAGTTTTCTCGTTAGTTTCGTTAAGTTAACTAAGTTAGTTAAATTAGTATAAAATAAAAAGAAAAAAAAAATAAAAATAAAATCAATTAAATATTTTAAGGTAGGACTTGGATTAGGGTTTATAATCTGTGCCGTTCTCACGTGTCTTCGAGTTCGATATCCGGACATTCCTCATCTTTGCTATACGCGACTGATACACTTGCCGTTGTGTGAACTAGGATAGACTGTTTGGTTTTTAAATCTTAGTTGCGATTCGTGTTTTATTTATAAATATATATATATATATATATATATATATATATATATATATATATATATGTTCCCACATCATGTTTTTGACGCCGTAGCCGGGGACACGGTTTGAGGCGATTAGAAAACGACCCGAGTTTGGGGACTTACCTATTTTGTTTTTACTTGTTTATTTGATTTTATTTGTTTTTAGTTTAATTTTAGCTTAGTTAATTTTAGTTTTTCTTTATAGTTGTATGCGTCATACTTGCTCATAAGGACCTCCGAAGATTGAAACGTCTGACGATTCCAAGAAAATTCAGTCCTAGAGAGAGCATTCTGTTTCACCGACAGTTTCTGATTCTTCTTCTACTTCTATTTCTTCCGCATCTTCTAGGGATAGGAACATGGGTGACCAACCGCTTAGGAGAGTAGTAGCTGACTATGGTAGGCCGACAACGAATCCTCATTCAAGCATTACCTTATCGAACGGTGCCACCGCTGGCAACTGGTTCATTCCTGCCCACGTCATGCAACTCATCAAATCCGCACTCCAATTCGAAGGGTTAGAGAGCGAAGACCCTTCAAACCACATCGACATGTTTGTTCAAATCTGTGAAACTTTCAGTATCCGCAACATGAACGATTAAGCCATCTATCTCCGTCTCTTTCCCTTCTCGCTTTCCGGAAAAGCCTACAAATGGCTGAAGTCATTACCTGCTCGATCCATCACCACTTGGGCGGGCCTTCAAGAGAAATTCATGACAAAATTATTTCCGCCATCTAAATCCGCTCGACTCCGTGAGGAGATTTGTTCCTTCTGCATGAGGTCTGACGAGTCTTTCGGGGAAGTTTTGGAAAGATTCAAAGACCTCCTTCTTATTTGTCCTCACAACGGATTAGACAAGTGGATGCTCATCGAGAAATTCTACAATGGAGCCACTCAGCACTTGAGAGAGATGTGGAACCAAACTGCTAATGGGAACCTCCTTAAGAACAAAGATCCCGATGAGTGTGTCGTCCTTTTTTATGATCTAGCATTGAGCTACGAGTGGCACGGGGAAGAAATTCTTCCACGTCATCGAGAGGAGTACTTCAGGTCGATTCGAGCACTAGCATGCAGGCGCAGATTGATGTTTTAAACAAACTCGTTAGAGATCTTACCGTTAAGAGAGTCGCGAAGTATGAGGTTTGTCGAGGGGGTCTCAACACCATTGACTGTCCTGTTAAGCCGGGTAGCAATGAGGAGGAGGTTGATTTCGTCAACAACCCCTTGAGATATCAAAACCCCGCCTTTGGCGGAAACACTGGCTAGAGAAATCAGAATAACTATCGAAGGGGACAAGCCAGTGGCTACCAAGCCCAATACCAAATCCAACGTCGGGAGAATCTATTCGGGCAGGGGATTTTAGATCAGGAGAGTTAGGAACAAGCGGGGAGAGAGGAGAAGAAAGCCTCACTGGAGGAGATGATGGCTGAGCTGCTGAAACGAGATGAGAGGAACCGAGTGACGAATGAGGCGAATTTCGCGGAACACGATGCTATGTTGAAGAACCAAGCCACATCTCTAGCTAATCTTGAGCGTCACGTCGGAGAGATTGCCAGCCAGTTATCCGAGAGAGCACCAGTTTCACTACCAAGTAATACTGAGAAAAATCCGAGAGGTTCGCCAAAGCGGTGACTACTAGAAGCGGTGCAAGAAGGGAAAGAGAGGTCAATCCTTCGAGAGTTGTCACACCTGCGGTCGATGATGAGAAGCAGGTGGACGAGGAGATCCAGATGGAGCCTTCTCCAGCCGAGGCACACCAGCAGACTATTCCAGTGAGTACAAAGCCGGCCGATATACCTTCATCATCATCAAACCCACCTCTGAGAGTCTACAAACCCAAATTTCCTTATCCTGGGAGACTCCGATCGGATAAAGACGAGGAGCATAGTTCCAAGTTCCTTGAACTTCTCAAACAGCTTCACTTGAACATTCCTTCCCTTGAGGCGCCCACTCAGATACCCAAATTTGCCAAATTTCTTAAGGACATTATTTCCAATAAGGAGAAGCTAGCTGAGGTCTCTTCTATTCCGTTGAATGTTGGGTGCTCTGCAGTTTTGCAGAGCAAGTTTTCTGAAAAGATGGTCGATCCTGGGAGTTTCACAATTCCCTGCATCTTAGGTGACGATACGGTTCGACATGCTTTGGCCAACCATGGGGCCAGCATCAATCTCATGCCGTATTCTGTGTTAAGTAAGTTGGGTCTTGGCGAACCGAGACCAACCAGAATGAGTATCCAACTTGCTAATCGTTCCGTGAAGTGGGGTGGTCGAGAACATGCTTGTTCGTAACGACAAGTTCATCTTCCCGGTGGACTTTTTCATTCTGGATATGAATGATGATGATAGTATCCCGCCCATTTTAGGCCGACCATTCCTTGCCACCGCACAGGCGTTGATCGACGTCCGTGAGGGCAAACTGATTCTGTGAGTTGGGGATGATAACGTCGTCTTTGACGTAAGACAGTCACTCAAGCACCCGAAGTCGGCGGAGGACTCCCTATATTTTGTTGACACCATCGTATCGCATGTTCGGGAGTTTTTCACTGACATCTGTGGAGGACCTACCTTGGACCCACAGATCCTCGATAGGGAGATTTCAGAGGTCAAGATGGTTTCCATGACCACTCAACCATTGATGGATGACACCGTGTCACCACCCCTAGATTCAGAGTCAACTGTTGAGATCTTGCGAGACGATCCGAGAGACCGACCATCCGTTGAGAGCCCTCCTCCTTCCTTAGAACTTAAGGATCTACTCGATCATTTGGAGTATGCATTTTTGGACGAAGAGAGTAAACTACCCGTCATCATCGCGTCTGCCTTGACGGAGATCGAGAAGTTGAAGTTGTTAAAGGTGCTTAAAGCGCATAAAGAGGAGATAGCATGGAAGATTATCGACATCAAAGGGATTAATCCCTCGTTCTGCACTCATAAAATCCTCATGGAGGATAATTTCAAATCCGTCATTCAGCCTCAAAGGAGGCTTAATCCGAAAATGCTAGAGGTCGTTCAGTAAGAAATCATCAAACTACTTGATGCGGGAATCATTTTTCCCTTCTCTTATAGCGCCTGGGTGAGTCCGGTCCAAGTGATTCCCAAGAAGGGTGGCATGACTGTCGTTACCAATGAACGGGACAAGCTTTTTCCACTAGGACCGTGACCGGTTGGAGAGTCTGTGTTACACCCCGACCAAAGGCGACGGAACATGCCGGGGTGCAACGATTGCCCATAAGCGCATGACACTAATTAAAGTGACAATATTTAACAAACTCATTTCATTTCACAAAATCAAAAATGTCACATAACCAAATGTTCATAAGTTAAATACAACAAAATATAACAAAATTTAGCAAATCAAATATTGTTCATTTTTGCTAATAACTTAAAGGTCTTGACATTCGTTTTCTCCACAAGCATCGAATCAACCAAAATGCAAACCTGTAACATTTCATAAAATAAAGTTTGTCAACACAAAGGTTGGTGAGCAATTCATAAGTTTGAGCATATAAGTATATAGTAATAAGAAGCCACAAAACTTGTATACGAAACGATAAATAAAAGCAACAACTTGGATAAATTGACAATCGCTAATAGAATTACGTTAGCGCCAGCTAGCTACAAGGAGTTGCCAAGTAGTCTAGTATTTAATAGATTATCGTTAATTGCATTACGTTAACGACACCTTGCTACATGGGGATGCCAAGTAGTCTAGGATTTATAGATTCAACCAACCGAAAGCGATAAACATATAGGCATATAAGCATAGAACACCAAATCGAGCAAGTATTTAAGTAAAGTATACAACAACTTTTGTGGTTTATGACCCAAGTATAAAACATTTAGTTTTGATAAGATGAAATGTCACCCCCAAAACAAAAGATAGAAAACGGGGTATGAAGTTACCCACGTTCAAGTAATAAAACTTGAAAGATTGATTATTTGTAGATTTGCCAGAAAGATGAGTTAATGGATGAAGCCTAAAATAAAAGAAGTCTTGGATTTAGAAAGGTTGCCTTGAAGATCTTTAAATAAAATAATTGTTGCAAAAAGTAAACAATTTAAAGTTCGAGGTTTAAAATGTAACTATTTAAGAATTTATAATAATAACCTTTGAAAAATGTAAGTTTGCTCGAAACCGGGTTAAAGTATCTAACCTCAATATTTACTTAACCCAAGTTAAGTAATAAGGTGAGAAAAATGCTAAATGCAAGTTCCTTTGGGACAAAGATACTAAAACGGATTTTTAACGAGGGTTCTGGTTGTAGGTTTGGGTCTTGACAAATGGTCAAACCCAAAGTCAACTTTCCAAAATATTAATTGTCATGAGATAACTCATTAAAATATAATAACACTTAACCAAGTATGTAGATCTATTGTTTTAGAACTAACAACGCACGTTAAGCGAGTGTTCAGTTTTGTCGGTCCAACTATGCTATGAGACCAAGTTGGATCCAGCATTTCCAAGTACTTAAGAAAATGATTAAAATCAGTTTGTAAACTATTTTTAAAAGAAATATACAAATCTTGATAGCTAAAAACACACTTGTGTGTCTTAAGCGAGTAAAATCGGATAGGTTCGGTTTCTATCTCACAACAAGTTCATTGATGGATTCTACATACCCATATATCATAGATCTTGTATAAAAATGTACAAATGAAAATATTTAAATTCTACAACTAAAAAGGTCAACAACAAGTCTTTTTAACAAAAGTTCGGTTTGGTTCGGTTTCAATCTCACAATGAGTTCATAAATGGATTCCACATACCCAAGACTTGTAAATGTGACAAACAAACTAAAATGAGCAGAAGTTAGGCATAAATAATATGTATAAATAAATTATGTGTGTGTGTATATATCAAGAACTCGAAGTCCTCCATGAAGTCTTGCCTTATGACGTTCGAAACTTAACCAACCGTAGTCGGTGAAGTAACTAACAAACAAAACAAGGGGTGTGTATTATATATATGTTGTACCACCATATTCAAGAGTTAGTAATGTTAGATGAACAAGTTAGAATTAAAGATAAAACTCAGTTTGACTTTTAGAAGTCAAACCTTCAAGAACACAATAAAAATAACCTTAAGATCTTTGAATTTGATAGAGAATTTGGAGTTGTAGCAGAGAATAATGGATGAAAAGGGTGGTGTGTATATATAGGGTAAGTTGAAAGGGTTAAGCATAAAGGGTTTTTCATGAAAATGGGGTGTTTTGGTCACATGTTTGCTTAAAAATAAGCAAAAATGTGCAGCTGGTGCAGATTGCCTTAAGCGCGGCGCTAAAGTCTCTGCCCCTGGACTTTAGCGCGGTGCTAAGGTCACAAATGAAAAATCTGAACTTTCAAAATTGGCAGTTTTGGCCCCCGGAGTTGTTTTTAAGCGTTTTAAAGCCATTTTAAGGACCGAAAAGAGTGTTTTCAAGACCCAACAAGTGTAAAACAATATTGTAACATAAAATCCATCATTTTTATTATATCCAAGGTTTTGGTTTACAAAACGGGTCAGTTTACATCAATAAAGTTTACAAAACGAATACGAATCGAGACCCGAAATTTACGAATGTCACAGTCTGCATCGACTACCGCAGACTGAACGATGCCACTAGAAACGATCACTTTCCTCTACCCTTCATTGATCAGATGCTAGAGCGTTTGGCGGGTTAGAAATACTACTATTTTCTGGATGGTTTCTCCGGGTACTTCCAAATCCCGATCTCTCCCTATGATCAGGAGAAAACCGCATTCACCTGCCCCTACGACACGTTTGCCTATAAACGTATGCCCTGTGGACTCTGTAACGCTCCAGCTACTTTTAAGCGATGTATGGTTGCGATCTTTCACGACATGATCGAGGATTCCATGCAGGTCTTCGTGGATGACTTTTCTGTCTTTGGGAATTCTTTTGATCATTGTCTCTCCAACCTTGATAGGATGATGGCACGTTGCATCGACACGAACCTAGTCCTCAACTGGGAGAAGTGTCACTTCTTGTTACCAGAGGGAATCGTTCTAGGACATAGGATCTAGAGTACAGGGATCGAGGTCGATTGAGCTAAAATTGAAACCATTTCTAATCTTCCCCCCACCCACTTCTGTGAGATCCATCTGTAGCTTCTTAGGTCATGCTGGTTTCTATCGCCAGTTCATTAAAGATTTCTCGAAAATTGCGAGACCGATGACCAAGCTACTAGAGAAAGACGCTCCATTTGTCTTTTCTGAACAATGTATCGAGGCGTTTGATCTTCTAAAAGAAAAACTCGTTAATGCCCCGATCATGATTGCTCCCGACTGGTCTGTGCCATTCGAATTGATGTGTGACGCGAGCGACTATGCCGTTGGAGCCGTGCTTGGACAGCGGAAGGAGAAGCACTTCCACCCGATCTACTATGCGAGCCGGACCCTAAACAATGCTCAGAAAAATTACACTACCACAGAGAAAGAGTTATTAGCTGTGGTGTTTGCATTTGATAAGTTTAGGTCCTAAATTGTTCTGTCCAAAATAGTCGTCTACATGGATCATGCTGCCATTCGTTATCTTTTCAGCAAGCAGGACGCTAAGCCTCGTCTCATCCGATGGATTGTGCTGCTTCAGGAGTTTGACATTGAAATCATGATAAAAAGGGGGCTGAGAATGTAGCGGCTGATCACTTGTCACGTCTTGAGAGAGCCGAGTTTGGAGATGTTGGGTTCTGACCATTTCCAGATAGAGAATTTCGTGTTTGTCAAAGCCCAGGATGAAGGCTACCCGTGGTTTGCTGATATCGCGAACTTCCTCGTCGATGGTTCCCTCCCTTGGAGGATGTCTTACCAGCAAAAGAAGAAATTCTTTGCTGACGTAAAGTTCTACATCTGCGACGACCCATTTCTTTTTCGTATAGGTGCTGATCAGCTTGTGAGGAGATGTGTAGATGTCGAAGAAGGGTGTCGAATTCTGAGCCACTGTCATGAGGGACCGACATGAGGTCACCATGGTGCTGTTCTTATTGCAAAGAAGGTCTTCGATTCAGGATTCTATTGGCCTTCGATTTTCAAAGATGCTCATGCGTTCGTAAAAAGCTGTGACCGATGTCCGCGTGTCAGTAACATCTCATCCCGAAATGAGATACCCCAAAATGCTATTCAGGTTTGTGAAGCTTTTAACATTTGGGGTATTGATTTTATGGGCCCGTTCCCGTCGTCTAGAGGTAACAAGTACATACTTGTGGCAGTTGATTACGTCTCTAAGTGGGTCGAGGCCAAAGCCTTGCCCACCAACGACGCCCGAGTTGTGGTGAGATTTCTAAAAAATCTTTTCTCTCGTTTTGGTGTATCGAAAGCCTTGATCAGCGATCGAGGTACTCACTTCTGCAACGCACAGATGGAGAAGGCATTGCAACGCTATGGGGTCACCCATCGGCTTGCGACTGCCTACCATCCACAGACAAGTGGACAGGTGTATGTGAGTAATCGGGGCATTAAACGCATTCTTGAGAAGACGTTTGGGCTAAACCGAAAGGATTGGTCCGACAAATTAGATGATGCTTTGTGGGATTCCGTACAGCATACAAAACTCTGACTGGTTCCACACCGTATCGAATGAAAATTGTTTTGTTTGTTCTACGTTAAGCAGAAAATGATATTATTACCAATGTGCTAATGAACTCTAGGAACTTTTGAAAAATATATAATATAATAATAAAAGAAGAGATGGTTTGAATATCTGATTTGGGATGTGTCGGTAGGCCCAACTAGCTTTGATAGTCCTCTTTAGCATGTTTTTATATATATAATAATTTAAAAACGATGAAACCGAATTTCGATGCTTAGGGAGGATTACCATAATCTGAAAACTTTGAGATGGTAAGAATTAAATGCACTCAAACTAGCACACACCACATGTCCATCTTTTTACGAGCTTAGAAATAGTTATATAGTTTAGGGTGATATAAAAGATTGAAGAAAAAAAAAGAAAAAAGAAAAAGAACAGAGAAAAAAAAATTATGTTTTGAAAGTTTGTTATGTATTGTATTATCCAAAGTTGTTTAAGAAAAGCAAAATGCTTGTGAAGAAAGTTATGTATTGTAAAATGCCAAAGAAGCATTGTTTAAAGTTAGAAAAAGAGGCCATAGATGCACATACTAGACGAGACTTAGAGTTTACGTGTTACCTTGGGGATAATGACTCTAAGGATACACTATTGGGGCTCGAAGGTTCTTAGTCAATAAATATCAAATTAGGAATTTATAGGACAAAGTCCAATAATATTTAGGAATAGCTCGTACGACCTTCACAGGACCATTCATCCATCAAATTTCACCGAGTGCATCTAATTAGTACCATCAATGAGTCCTTGGCTTATGGTGATTTGTCAAACCAGTTTGCTTCGACTCTAGATCTTCTAACTCTCTTTGTCTGAGATCGGGTAGGTTTAGCCATAATATTTGGACTTAAAACGTTTAATGCAATTTGGGGCTAGATAGGTTAGTGGCTGGGTTTAAGTGGACAACAATACCGGCAATCGCGGTCAATATGTCGAGCTGTTTCTTGTGCTTTAATAATGATTAATAATCTGGGAGTTTGTTGTTTTTCACTTGGTTACGATCTGTGTAGATTTCTTTTTCAGGGACGAAAAGTCTTAAGTGTGGGGATGTTTGATGTGTTGTAAAGCACACCTATTTTCCACACCTTTTTATCAAGTTTTAAGTGCTTAATCGTTTAATAAATTAATGATTTTAACTCGTTTTAACTTGGTTTTACAAAGTTTATTATTTTGTGTAGGTTACGAGTTTTAAAGAAAAAAAGGTTCGGGTTTTTGAAGACATTGGAGGCCTTTTTGATCAAATCTTGAAGAACCAAGTTGAAGCCCGACCCAAGCCTACAAGTGTAGACCTTTACACGCATATTATATATTATGCATTAAAAAAATAAAAACCCTAACACTCATACATAGTGCCGATCAGACAGCTTGAAGAAAAAGGAGTTTGTTGCATATGTTTGGTCGGATAGGATTTGTTTGTGATTGTGTTTCTTGTAAGGAGACATAACATTATTTTTGGTTTGTGTGATGGGGTTTAATCCCACGGCCAGCAGCTAGGGTGGATTAGAAGCAATACGAAAAATATATAACCTAACTACTTGGGCAGAACTTCCGATCGGGCACCCCTTCATCACCAAAAATTGATTTTTGCATTGTGATGAGCCAAGTGGAATAAACAGAGAAGGACAAGCACTAGGGTATTATTATTCTTTGTGTTTTTGTTATTTCAAAGCTTATAAACATGTTGAATACTCTTAATTTTGCTTTGTTTTCATTTATTATTATGAGTAGCTAAACTATTTGTACTACCTAGGTTGAGATGAATATTGACATTGCTTGACGGTTTATTTGGTTTTAATTAATTACATGACATATTATTATTGAAAAGCTTTATTTAATTTAATCTTTGTTGTGTTAAATATTGTTTTTATATAATTATTGTTTGAGATTCCGCGTTTGACTTTGATTGATTAATTGCGTGTCGTTTGGTTAGACTTCTACGTTTAGGTCTTAGACTTGGTGTTTTTGATCTGTTTGTGGTTAGCGCGACCATAGGAATCTTGTGGGCGATTAATTATTAAAATTCAATAAGTTCAACTTCCTTGCGACGTCTCGCGTCTTTATTCGGTTAGGTTAGAATTGAGCGAGAGCGAGTTTTGGTCTTATCCGGTTTAGTTTTGCGTGCAAATATGTGTCTTAGACCAAGTTAATTATTGTAACCCCTTTATACCTATAATTTCTAGTACCAATTTTAAGTGGGTTTTGTGTCATTGAGTCCGAGAGGAGATGCGTCATTAGGGTACCTTAGTAATCTTTTTACCGGTGCATTTATTCAATTTTCTTAGATTTATGAGGGTTAGTTTGTGAGACCGAGAGGTAATCTAGGGAACTTTAATGAGCCTTAGTTGATTATTTTAAGATCCCGGTGTCGTGTGATTAGTTAATTTCGTTAGCCGTTGAACCGTCAATGGGTTTCTTGCTTAGGTAGTCGTTTCTCCATATTCATTAAAACCTCGTTAGTTGTGTTAAGATTTCTCATTAGTTTCGTTAAGTTTACTAAGTTAGTTAAATTAGTATAAAATAAAAAGAAAAAAAATAAAAATAAAAATAAAATCAATTAAATATTTTAAGGTAGGACTTGGATTAGGGTTTATAATCTGAGCCGTTCTCACGTGTCTTCGAGTTCGATATCCGGACTTTCCTCATCTTTGCTATACGCGACCGGTACACTTGCCGTTTGTGTGAACTAGGATAGACTGTTTGTTTAAAGCTTAGTTGCGATTCGTGTTATATATATATATATATATATATATATATTCGCACATCACCCGCTGTTGAGCAACAACATATACAACAACATAAGCAGGAACCACCTTTGCTATCGTTCGACAAGAAGCATAACATTTGTGCTTTTGTCGGAATGGACTTTGCTGACGAATATGTTTTTGGGGATATGCTAGCTTTTATACGCCGTTCACGTATAAGCTATGCAGTCACAGCACGCCCGGAGATTCGGTTTGGCCTTATACGTCCGTTCTGGAACTCGGCTCGATACGTGGAGTCTAAGGATCATATAGTTGCTGAGGTGAATAGGAGACCGCTTGTGATCTCAACTGAGGTAATTCGAAGGGTGTTAAGGTTTTGTGATAATATAGACAACCCGTGTGAATTCGATAAGGGTTTGATTCGTGGTTTGATAGGCCGAGTGTTTTATGATGGCGAACTGGATAAGTCCATGTATAACAAGGCAAACTTGTGCCCCACGTACAAGTATTTATTACACGTCCTCATTTATTTCCTTGGTGGACGAAAAGGTGGATTTGACGAGTGTCGGATTATGCTTCAATCGGAATTTGTCGTGTTGATATTGAACAAACCGTTCAATTTCTTTGAGATGATCTACTATCATTTTAAGGAAAATTGTATATTCAAGCATCGACGAAACAAATTCCTTATGTATCCACGATTCATCCAGTTGATTATTCAGGATGCGATTCCTGATCTGGAGATTGATGCAATGCTTCACAACGACGTGCTGAAACTTGATCATATGACTGCTGACACGATGAAGAGAATGAAACTGTACAGGCAAGATCCTCACCCAAGGACCAAACGCTTGATTGGTCATATCTCAAATCCAGCATATGTATGTCCTTCTGATGAACGTTGAGTCCACGATGATTCGGATTCCGAACGTGAAGAGGGTCCAGGTGGGAACCAAGGAGGTAATAATGGGGATGATGGAGATGATGGTGAAGATGGTGGTGATGGTGGTCAAGGGGTTGATCAACGACATGTTGAAGTTGTGGCGGCAAGTTCATCTGCCACACCACATAAATTTAAGGGCAAGGAGCTTGCTTCTGACAAACCTAAACGTCGTGTTCGTCATGGATCTGGAGTTGAAATAGGTTCTAGTGAGCCTAGGACGTATAATATTCAAATCCCGATGGTGCCGCTTACTACTAGCACCCAGGAATTCACATTGACAACAACTCTGACATCTGATCCAAGGCTTGGTATGATTCCTCAATCCGTTTTATCTACATTACAAAGGCCTGCTGTTGCTACCTCGGTGCTTTCTCCAACACCTACCATGATTTCGACACATCCTATGGACATTTCGTTCATGAGGATTGCTCTTCCTCAAGGTCTTGTGTAGCCAATACCTCCATCTTACCATGCTATACCCCAGGAAAATCAAATGAAGATGCTATTGAGTTTGATTCACCTTTATGAGAATCAAATGGCGGCCGATCGTCAAGCTCAAGAGCAGATGTTAATAAATCAGAGGCATTTGTTGGGATTTGTCTCGTACTGTCAGAAGGAGACAAAGGAGCTGCATGAGATTGTCATGGCTTAGGGGGGTGAAAATCAAGGAACATGAGTATCTAATTCTTCAGCTCACGTGCAAAGACAATCAACTTAAGAAGCTGAAGAATGATGACGATGATCCAGATGCCTCGTGTGCTGGAGGTAATGAGCCGAAACAAGCTCACCACACATCCTATGGTGTTGGTACGAGCAGTGGTGTAGGCGGTGATAAACAGTTGGTGGTTTATCATGATTCGACTAACGTTCAACCTATTGAGTCGGTCAAAGCCAACACCATCCTGTTTATGGATGACAAGAAAGGCATCGTGATGAGTTCTGCCAACCTTGACGATATTGAAGAAGGTCAGTTCGTCGATCAGTCTTTGACACGTCAACAGATTGATTTATTGTTGGGACTGAACGATGAAGAACCTGATGTGCTGGAAGATCAGGATAACATGGAGGTGATAAACGATAAAGAAGTCTTACAACATCCGACGTTTCCTGAAATGAACATGTCATTTATTTATGAAGATGAAGAAATAGAGATAGGAGATGTGGAGAGGAATACCCAGACCTTTGTCAACGGTCCAATGTTGATGAGGGTATTCCAACCTTCAACGAGGAAAATGTCAAAGTTGCTGAAGATTCTTTGGAAAAGGTCTAAAAGGGCAAGGAAAAGAAGTTTGATTAGAATCCTGATCCATTGGTTGTTGTTATTCAAAAATGGTTTAATTATCGATGCAAACAAACATGTAAGATTATTGAGGCGTACAGGTACGTGAATGAAGAACAGAAGCAGGATGCGATCGCACGCGCTATAGCAAATCAGAAAACAATCTTAAAAGCCGTGTCGACTGTTAAAGGTGATATCATTTCCTGGATTTACGATTCTAAACTTAAGGTCTATATAATCAAATGGGAATACGATGTTCAGTACTATCAGAACATCACTGTCGTTCTCTCATTAACGCGTTGGGATGTGCGTACCCTCGCGAATCGACCTTTCATCAACCGCGGTGGAGATCGTCGAGCTGAATGGTTTCGTCAACATTTGTTCTTCGAGGTAAACCGCGGGTTTAAGTTCTTTAAGCCGCAGATTCCGATCCGTAATCGTATTGACGAGATTGATCCACGTACGGGATGGAGGAAGCTCATGCTTAAGGTAAAACCACCGAAAACGATGAAGTACGTACCAATGAAGACTTTCCCGCAAGGTCTTCACCTAAACTTTAACCGTTGGTACTATGATAATCGTACCGGTGAGGGCGCCATTGTCCTTGGGAAAGGTTTGAATACTAACTTTATTAGAGTTATCGATCCAATGTGGCTTGTTAACTTATCAGAGACTGACAATGACGTGTGGCTTGTTCAAGATCTTGTATCTTTGAAGTTTCATTGTCAAAGACAATTTCGACCAACTCAGGCTTGATCAAATTAAGTGGAATGTATTTTTCAGTGAACACTTTACTAAGACCTTTTAACTTAAACACCCGACCAATGTTTTCATTAGAGGGGGCTGGATTGATGAAGCGCATCAAATCCACATCCGAAATTTTTGGTTTTTCTGATTTCTTTGCTTTAACCTTAAATGGCTTTGGGTCTTTTATTTTACATATACATGACCCATACACAACTTTCTCAATGTTAGCTCACGGTTTTTTCGTCTCGAGTCTTTGTATTTATCGTTTGTAATTAAGGGCATTTATGTAATTTATATTAGTTTATCTTAGTTCGTTAATGTAAAGGCTAATTCGTTATGGATGTTTAACGAATTAGCCAGTTCGTTATGTATATTCCCATTCGTCATGGAATGTTGACGAATGGGGGCATAACGAATCAAAGATTCGTTATGCTTTTCTTATTGAGTCTGTAAGTTAACGAACTAGATCCAATTCGTTACGGGATGTGTAACGTACTGGTTCCATCGTCTATATATATGGTGTTCATACCCTTAGTAATTTAAGCTTTTGATTATTGAGTAACGAACCTCTGCCCGTATTCTTTATCGATCAATTCTCCACTTAACATATTACTAATACACATATCTAATAACTAATACATATATATTTATATAAATAATTAAGAGTATAATCATGAACTAGATCCGATTGAGGTTGTAGATCTAATTCCGATAATCAATATCGTTTAGATCGTTTAAGGTAATTACACTCAAATTCATGAGGTTCACGCAAAATGTGATATAAACGTGGAATGTTCGATTCCTTGTGTATAATTTCTTGTTCAACTACATCCTCAATAATAACTTTCTTAACAAAGACTTTGTTTCTTTGAATATATGGTTTTTGAGTTAAAGATTTAACAGGAAATTTTTCTTTGTCACTTTGTTTCGATTCCTCCACATGAATGACAGGTTCATTTACAACTTCTACTTTTCCCGCAAACGGATTTTGGGAATAGTCACCATGAAATGGTGGAAGAATCTCAACAAATCCTAAACCATTTTTAGAGCCCTTTTGTTTACCAATTACTTCAATGATTTGTTTAAACAAAAAGGATGAATTTCTAAAATTGTCTAGTTTTCTTTTTAACTCTAGAACCTCATTTTCAAGCTCGGTTATCTTAGTTCTTTGTTTGAGAATTTCTTGAAATTATTTTTCACTAATGATTATTTTCACTGAAAGTTCTGCTTTCAAATCATGATTACTTATATACAATCCCTCAATTGTATCCTTAGATTTCTTTTGTGAATCTAATGATTGTCTATATGTATCCTTGATCGAAGCAAGTTCTTTCATTAGTGAATCATTTTAAGCATTAATTAAGTCAATTTTTTACTTAAATGTCTCACAATTAGAACAAGACAAATTTTCTGATAGTTTAACAGAAATAGATGAAGAACTGACCTCGTCGATTATTGCCATGCAAGCAAAAATAGTCGGTTTCCTGTTGCAAAAAACATATGAATCGGATTCCGTTTCAACTTCACTTTCAAAAGTCTGTCCCACTCCAGTAGCATCTTGAAAATTATCCACTTGATTAAACATTGCAAGATTTTCTTGATTGCCATTGCCCAAGAGACGTTGATTCCAATCAATCCCTTCAATTGTGAGTAGAGCTTGTGATCCCGCAGCCTTTGAAATCTCCCCCAGAAGGTTTATATTTCACTTCAGTAAAAGTCTATCCTAAACTTCTGTCTTTAGAACGGGGTCCATTGTATTATTTCTTTGGCTTATCACATTCCATAGAAAAATGACCAAACTCTTGGCAATTATAACATTTGACCTTCAGCTTGTCAAAGCCAACCCGCTTGTTCAACGATGGTAAAACTTTACCAGTTCGTTGCATTAACTTCTTCACTTTTCGTACAATCATAGCCATGTTCCATTTGAGGTCCATTGACTCTAGATCTTCAGGATCAATTTGATCATAATCTTCGTCAGTCAATTCACTTGTAGCAATTTTGCTACCCACCAAGTTTTCATAAGATGTCATGAATGCACAAAGAAAAGCAGAATTCTGTTCAGCCTCCTTCATATTTACATTTGGTGGTGCAGTGAAGATATTAGCAGTTGATCTACTAGAATTATCATTAGAGCCGGATGCCATGAAACATGAATTTGGATCACTGTACGAAGATGAACCTTCTTGTTAAGTTTCAGTAAGAAATGCATTAAACAGAGCTACATAACTACTCAAAGGTAAGAAACCTCAATATAAAGTCGGGTCTTGAGTTTCTTTTGATGACTTTTGGCATTTAAAATCATACTCTCTATCTTCAATTTTCTGCATAAATTCCATTGCAGTAAGATCTTCATTCTTAAAGAAACTATTTTCTTTAAGTACCATAAGAAATGTTGAGTAAGAACTTGGAATAGCATTTTTCATAGTATCAATCTTATCAACTTCACTAGGTTCCATCTTCAGCTTATTCATCTCCGCTATAAGATGATTGAACCTTGTGAGCATCTCTTCAACAGTCTATCATTTTAATAAGTTAAAATTTCAAAACTGAAACTTTAGCATCACCTTCTTACTCTCCTCAGTATTTCACAAACTTCTCATTTTAATGTGCTGAAACAAAGAGCACAAATTTTAATACATCCCACTTGATGGAAATATTATCGGGTAATGCCATCGTTAATATGGAATATGTCTTTCTTTCAATCTCTAAATCTTTCTTTTCTTCTTGAGAAGATTGAGAAAAACCAGTTGTTTCACTACCAACCATGGGTACCGTATAAACATCGTCAAGACATCTTGAACAGTCTGGGTGTACAGACGCTAGATATGCTCTAGATCATGGTTCCCATTTTGCAAAATCACTAAAATTAATTAAACGAGGACATTTTGAATGTGATCCGATCTCAGCATTGAGATGTAACATTTTTTGCATCAACATGTTTTGAGATTCAAGTGCGTAGAAACGAGCCATCACAGAAGTAGATTAAAATAAAGTTTAAGGTGAAAAAGTATTCAAGTTTGAAACTTAAAGGTTTAAAAGGTAAATGTTTATAACAAATGGAAAGTTTGTAACGAATGCTGAAAAATAGTCGATGACCAATATCGCGAATATGTAAGAGTGACGAATGAAACAGTGAATGAGATAACGAATGACATTCAGTCAACACGAATGGTGATAACGAATAACTCTAACGAATGAAGATCCAGGTGTAACGAATCAACACCCGAATAGCTTGATGTTGATCAGTTCTTCATGAAATTTATAGAAAACATGAATAATAATAAACCTATGAACCTGTTACAGGAGGGAGAGTAGTAACCGTAGCAGAGTATGATGTAGTCGACATGTTTGTCATCTTGATCGAGTTCCCATTTAGGATTTATTGTTAAGGATGGTGTTAAGGTTCTTGAGAGGAATCTGGTTTAGGAGAGAGGAGGCACACAAAATTGTTATGTGTGTGTGATTAGGTTATGATCTTAATATTTATCTCTCTATATCTACACCCAAGGGGAAAACCTTTATTAGTTAGTAAGGGTCATATGGCCCATCAACAATTACCAAACTAATATATAATAAGGTATAATTAACATTTTGATCTGTTATAATATAAATGATTATAATGGCCATATATAAATATACATATTATATATATATATAATCTAACACTTGACGAATGAATGACGAATGTGGTAGCGAATGGTATGGTGTTTAGATAACGAATGAACTTGGCACAAATAGTTATTAGTGATGAATCGGGGTGACAAATTGATTGACGAATTAATGATGACGAATGAGTTTTGATCACGAATGATTGATAACGAATCAGCTACAGTAGCGAATGAAGTTGTTATTCTGTTGTAACAACTTTGACTATCCGATGCATGACGAATGAGTGAATTCATCATAACGAATGAATATATGAATCTTCAAATCTTCAAGTCCTGATTTCCAGATCTGGAAATTTTCAGATCCAAACCGTGAATCAGACAATCACCAAATCATGTATTATTCACTCAATTCTCAACCAAATCAATCAAATAACCACATAAAATGTTCGTATCACTCTCGCGAACACTCCCAAACCTATACGGACACACAATTCCAACCTAAAACCCGCCCAAAATTCAAAATCCACCAAACAGAATCCTTTGTTTCTAAACAACACAAATTCAATTCAAAGCCATATCCAACTATCTCTATAACTCAATTCACACACCATAAACAACACATTATTAATTCCAAATCCAATTTTGATCAAATCAACATCTAATTAACATCTCAGCATGTTAAATCAGCTAAATTATATAAACTCAAACTCGGATCTAAAAATAAAACTCATTCTGTAAATTATCAATCAGTTCATTACGAATTATCCGAACACCTACACAATCTAACCTCGGAGCTCTGATACCACTTGAAGAAAGACATTACTATTGAGCTTCAATTGATTAATTGATAAATTCGTAGTTAAACAATTGGATCTAGTTATTTGATATGTGTATGTATATAATAGATTAAGAACGAAGTGTGTAAATAAACAATTCAGCAGAGTAACGACTTAAGAGAAAATACGTTAAACACGCTTAAATTATGAAGGCATGAACAACCTTTATATAGAAGACGAATGCCATTTGTTATACATGCTGTAACGAATAGCCTTCATTCGCCTTCATTACAATAAGTAACATATTGGTATAGAGAATGACACATTCGCTATACCCCATTCGTCAACATTCCATGACGAATTGGTACACAACAATAACGATTAACGTCCATTCGTTAAACATCGTTAACGAATTGACACTTATCATAAATTAAACTCTCATTCGTTAAACATTCTTAACGAATGAGCACATATAACTTAACGAATGGGTTGGTAATTACCAAAATACCCTTATATTAAAATAATAATAAATTACAAACGATTACAAGACTCAAGACGATCAAAACTGTGCACTAACAATCTATGATAATTGGAGTATGTGATTCTTGATCTATTTAGTAGGAGTCTTTTCTACTTTCCCTTTAGGATGATAGATTCAAAAGTAGGGGCAACATTAAAAGTCTATTGAAGCTGCAAAATGGCTGTTTGGTTCAGGTCAGAATGAATTGGTCAAAATGGTTGTGAAATGGATGCAAGATGTCTATTTGGGAAATCAATATATACTTTGTTTTAGTCACAGAGAATCTGTAAAAAAAACTAGTATAGAGTTTTCCTATTTGAACCAAGATGAATGGCCCATAAGCCATATCTATGTTCAATTGACCTTAACCTTTTAAGGATGAAACAAAATGTTTAACTATTCCATTTCGAGCGGTAGATGTCCTAAGGGGTGTTTTCATGCTTCCTAAGTGGACCTCTTTGTGCTGACCACTCTATATTTTTTAAATGATTTTATTCGAGATTTTTGATAATAACCGATTTTTTTATGATGTAGTTAGAGGAGACATTAACTCAAGTTTAGAGACGCAGTTAAGGACAATGATACATGGCATAGTTACTTGCCACCACAGGAGGCCACTCTTCTACTGGACAAAGATCTTGGTGAGGACATGATACAAGGCATAATTGCTATGTATTATCTCATAATTTCCTTTAGTACGTTTTATTTAGATTATGTTCCGATTTTAAGATTTCTAGTGTGGTCAAGATAATGGTTTAGTATTTTGCTTGTTCATCATCATTTTTAGTTTGTAGGAGGTTTAACTTTAAATGGACCTCTTTATGCTCTGTCTATTCTTTTATAAATGAATTCATTTGATAATAAACTACTTCTTTTATAAAGTTGTTCTGCTGATATGTTCTGTTTTTGCTTAAGAACATGGTTTTAATTTAACTACATAGATAAATTATCACCATCATTTCCCTCTTTCTGTCCGTTGGCAGCAATTAGTTGTACTCCACTTCGGGAGTGTTTTTCAATTGCAAAATCATCGATATACATAAACATTTAATATTTTCGTGTTTTGCTCGTTATTTCTACAATTCAACCTACAGTTAAGAGTGTATTTTTGAATTTGAAAAACAAAACTAGAACTATCCAAAGTGTAATTATATAGAAACTATATATTATAAAATATCGGTCCCTTTTGTATAGATTTCTTTTGATTAACTTAGCACAACTTTTAAAACTTACACAAAGTTTTTTTTTAGTTTGATAACTTATAACTTTTTAACAGTTTGTAACCTTAAGACACATTTTTTTCGTAACATGTACCAGTGGGTCCAATTGACAAAGTTTTCATGGAGATACCGATAGAAAGTTGCAATATTTGTGGTAGGTGAATGATGGGAAGTCATCCCTAGACTTTTTAGTGTTACACAATCACATTATTTAAATTAGATTATATATCTTTAGCATAAGAAATGTAACAACTCAGTTTTTTCATTTAAATTACTAATTACCAATACCTGACTCATTTTGTTTTCGGGTAATTTTAATTAATGAGATATTTAAATTTTTATATTATATATTTTCTCTTTCTTTATTTATTATTTTAACTTTGAATTATATACCAATTACACCCCTAAACTATGTTTTAGCTTATTGTGCATCCACACATGAACTTTAGGGACCTAACTGCAAATTTGATTTATTATAATATCTTAACCCATTACTAGATCTGTAGAACCATATCCATACTCATTTATAACCACAACCCGTTTGTTTGTTGCAACTTAATTCTCGTACTATATGGAATTGATCTTTTCAGATCGTTTATATGTGTATTTCGAACTACATCAACAATCCAATTAAGAATGTACAATTATGATTGATACGAATTAGTTAATATAAAAACCGTCCTAAAGACATCTATACTATATATAATGTATGAAAGTAGGGCAAATTAAGACACCTTGATTTTAAGGGATTTACAAGTCAATCAACACATGGTACAACCTTTAATACATCTAGGATAAGGGCAAACTTGTCAACTAAAAAAGTCATATACGGTTATTACATAATAGTTACAATATTGATCCATTTACTTTGCTTAACTTGTGTAAATTTTAAAAATAGTTACAACTATGATCATTGATCTTTCACTCTTATATTATTTTAATTTTCATTTTTAACTTAACTTCCCTCATGATTTTTAAACATTAATAACTTTTTCATACGCTAATATTTTTTTAAAGAATTACACCATAAAAAACGAGCATGTTTTTCTCTTTAATTTGAGTATCATATTGTTATAGTTTGTTTCATTTAAAAAAATAACATTTTACGTAGGGGCGTTTGCGGTTTGGTTACGATGATTTTTAAATTAAACTGTGAGTCAAACCGTTAGTAACTGGTTTTTGTCGTCTAAAAAAGCGAAACGGACCTTTGAAAGTTGAAAACGAACGCCCAAAAGTTAATAAAAAAATCAATGGTGAAATCAAACCAATGGCCGGTTTGAACGTTTTTCGGTTTCAAATCGAATAACGTACGCCTATAAACTTGTTACATGATTACAAATGTATATGTTTCCCGCAACATCGTGCGGGCACCCGTCTAGTATATCTATATACCCTTAACAGACGATGATAACCAAATTAATCATGTGCATTCAGTCATATACTCATCGCAAATCAAAACCCTATGTTGAATTGCGTTATACCAGCCCCGATAATCAAACCAATTCGTTCTTCTTGGCCGTCGGGTCCGTTTATCGTTGATAACCAATTATCAATTGTTTCAGGTAGATAATACATGTAATACAATCGTTGTTGATTCAATTTCGATAACCCTAGCTGTAATTTAACAATCATAGCGCAATTGATCGAATTATATAAGCTAGGGTTCATAGGATTGGGGGGGGGGGGGGGTGTTCTGGGCTTCTATATTTATTTAACAGTTCTCATTTGATAACCAAATTGACGCTTGGCTCAGTTGGTTCCTGGGTTTGCGTTCATGTACTGAACCGGCCCGGGGCGTAGGTTCGAGCCTTGGCTAGCCCAGTTTTGGACAATTTATTTTTGGTTAATGGTTTTTAAGGTTTTAACTGATTATATAACTAAGTAAAATAATTATTAGAT